>NC_136511.1:66550808-66650808 GCF_053919585.1 Euprymna scolopes
TATTGTTTTTCATCTTCCTAATTGCATCCCGCACCTCTTCCAGACTGGGTGGTTCTCCCATGCTCTCAATTATGGGCTGTTGGGGGAGTTTTTCAAGGGCCTCCATCTCTGGAGTGGTGTCCCTGTTCAGAAGATCCTCGTAATGCTCTTTCCATCTATTTGTTATTTCTCCCTTTCCTTTCAGCAGCATGAGCCCATCCTTAGACCGAAGGGGGGGGGGTGTCAGAGAACGGTAGCTGGGGCCGTATACCACTTTTGTGGCTTCAAAGAATCGTCTGGTGTCCCCAGAGTCAGCAAACTGCTGGATCTCCTGAGCCTTCTTCATCCACCAGAGGTTCTTCAGCTTCCTGACTGTCGATTGGACAGCCGCTTTAGCCTTGGCATGGGCAGCTCTTTTAACCTTGCAATTGATGTTATTCTGCCAGGTGATAAAAGTTTGCCTCTTGGTGTCTATAAGCTGTTGGATTTTGGTATCGTTTTCATCGTACCAATCCTGATGTTTCCACTTTTTCTGCCCTAGGATGCTTATACTGGAGTCCATGATGGCAGAGGGCAGCTTGTCCCAGTGCTCTTCAGCGTCATGCGGATACTGCTTGGGCAGGTCCGCGCTAAGAGCCGCCTGGAGGTGTTGTTGGTAGGTGATATCGCCCAGCTGCTCGATGTTGAGCTTTGCTCAGCTCTGTCTTTTTTGCATCCTTTGCTTCCGCATTAAATGGATAGACATGATGGAGTGAATAAGACGGATCGCCACCTTGTCGTGGTGGAGAACCTTGTGTGTTCCAATGAACCTGAGAGTGATGCCGTCCGGAGCCTAGGCTCCTGGTAGGGCCACCCATGGCGGTAAGGTTGAAGGGGAGGTTCCAGACAAAGAGTGATCCAAAAGACCTCAACGGCTGATGCGGCGGATGATGACAATAATGACACAACGGCACTGAAGGCGGATGAAGGCTGCAACAGAAGAGAGTCTCCAGTCATGGTTCTCCATGCCATTGGAATCAGGCCCTCCTCTGCCAAGGGGCCGTGTGGTGGCTGCAGGCGCATCAGTCTCTCCACATTAAAAGACATCACGCGCAGGCGTTCTTCTGAAAGGGAACACATCCTACTCTACATCATGGATGGAAAAGTCTTGTGACAGTTTTAGTCATTAAGCTCCCAGACTGAGGCAGAGAGAGCTCTCCCTTAATTCCCGGATAGAAAAAGTCCTGTGGCGACCAGGAAATGGTGATGGGAGCAGGACAGTGTAGTCTGGCAGCTCCTAGCTGCAACCTGGCACATAGGCGGTGGGTGCCAGATTCAGTCGCTAACCTCACGGACCGAGGCAGAAAGAGTTTTTCGGCACCTGCATCCATGACTGAGCAGCCCTGTTTAGGATCCACTCTGCTCACCCCAGTAGGGGAGGGGGGTTAGAAAAGGTACCCCTAAAAATAGCCTGCCTCAAAAAAACCCGTCTGGACTACCGCATCCAGAGGGATCACCACCACGCGGTCGGAAAAAGAAAGAAAACTTACGCCTATATTTTGGAACCTGGAATGTGAGGACCCTCATGGACAACAAAACAAGTGATCGACCCGAAAGAAGAACTGCCATTATCTCAAGAGAGCTAAGGAGGTTCCAGATTGACATAGCTGCGCTCTCTGAAACCCGACTGGCTGACGACGGGCAGCTGAGGGAGGAGAAAGGCGGGTACACCTTCTTTTGGAAAGGAAGGCCTGCAGAAGAGCCACGTATCCATGGCGTGGGCTTTGCTATAAAGAACAGCCTCATCCGCCACCTCAATGAGCCCCCTGTGGGCATCAACGAATGCCTAATGACCATGTGCCTGATGCTTGTGGGCAGCCAAATGGCCACCGTGATTAGTGTGTATGCTCCAACACTTGATGCACATGATGAAATATAAGAGACCCTTTATGCTGACCTTGACACCATTTTATCCGGGGCCCCGAAGGGGGACAAGATAATCCTATTTGGGGACTTCAATGCCAGAATGGGACGAGACCATCAGCACTGGAGAGGAACGCTTGGAAGAGAAGGAGTTGGGAACATTAACTCAAATGGTACACTCCTACTGACAAAGTGCTCAGAACATAACCTGATCATTACGAACACACTTTTCCGACAAAAAAACGCATTCAAAACATAATGGATGCACCCTCGAAGTAAAATCAGGCACCTCATTGACTATGTCCTTGTCCGTGCCAAAGACCGCTGTGATGTGCTGAACACCAGGTCAATGACCAGTACAGACAATTGTTGGACCGACCACCGTCTTATTCGCTCCATCATGTCTATCCATTTAATTCGGAAGCAAAGGATGCAAAAAACACACACACAAACACAAACACACAAAAAACACACACACAAAAACACACACACAAACACAAACACACAAACACACACACTCTCTCTTCTTTCTCTCTCAATTTTGAAATGAACATGTTTAACCTTGTGAGGAGTCTAAAGTTTTAAAAAAATATATGAACTCAAAAATAAGAAGGTATTCAAAAAATAATTGGCAATCCTAACATAATTGCGCCAGAAGATAAGACACTGAACATATAAAGTATGAACTTTGAAACGTATAATAAATTCATTTTAAGTGACCTAAATAAAATTATAAAAAGGCAATGGAAAAAAGATCTTTATTACATAAATTTATTAGCATTAAAAATATGTGAAAAATGAATATCCAAGATAAAGTAGAAAGATATACACCACTAACCCATGGTTTTTGTTGAAAGATCATAAATAGGACTTCAACAATAAACCCAGCATAAGATTAATTGTACCATTTGTTTATGAATTAGATAATATTAGTAAAAAGGTATTGGGAAGGATTATACCTACTTTAAAATCTAAAAGCCAACATAACCTTTGGATTTCTTCTGTTGAAGTAACAGATTGGTCCCAGAAAACGCCTAAATACATATACAATAAATTCAGTAACTTCATAAATGTTTGATATTGATCCATATTATTGATCTATTACTCCTGAACTCTTTGTAAACGCAATAAAATTAGCAGAAATGCAACAAATATAACTAAATGAGAAATAGAAATTATAAAACTAGCAATAAAAAACTTAATAAGATATCATAATATATAATGGACAAGAATGGATAGAGAAAACCACTTTGATGTAACGATGGGATTTCGGACTCTGCGTCATAACAAAGTTAATAGGTCTGCACATACTAAAGGAGATAAATAAACAAAATACCTGGCTTAAATGGAGAGCTATATAAAGTTGATGCATTAATTTTAGCTAATTCAAGCGATCTAATAATAGAAAAAATAGAACGAAATTTAAACTATTCTTTAATGAACTTAAGTTGAAAATAACACTAAACTGCAATTGTAAAATAGCGATTTTTTTTATATAACCGTAAACCTTTACAATAATACTTATGAACCGTATCACAAACCGATTCAAACACTATTCTACATAGACTATAAAGCTAACCATCCTAAAATATGGAAAAAGCAATTATCCCTAGTATACGAAAACAAATATCTAGGATATGACAAAATGAGAATATACTTGATAAAAATAAGGAATACAATAACGAATCATTAACTATATCTGGATATCAAAGAAAGATCAAATACATAAAGGAGGTAGATAATGAAGATAGTAGGATAAAGTATATAATATCATATAACGTGGCGATGAAGGGAAAAAGAAATGTAGGGAATAAAAATATGTATAAAAACAAAGATAAGAATAAAAAGAATGAAATTAAAATGATAAACAAACATTTGATAGTACCAATGCAGTTATGAAGAAGAAATAGAAGCAAAAAGCAAAATGGGTTTAATCCACCATTCAGTGAACATATACAACATAATATTCCTAAATAATTTTACAAAATAATTGATAAGAACTCCCTCTCAGACAAAAGATTAATATAATAATTAATAAAAACACAATTAAACTTATATATATATATATATATATATATATATATATATATAAGAGTTATATATATATATACATATATATCAGAGTTATATATGTGTATATATATATATACATATATATCAGAGTTATATATATATATATATATATATATATATATACATACATATATATCAGAGTTATATTTATATATATATATATACATACATATATATCAGAGTTATATTTATATATATATATATATATATATATATATATATATATATATATATATACTAGCAGGGCAACCCAACGTTGCTCGGGATTTAAAGAGGATAACAAATATTCCACACTTCTAATACTTTTATTGTCATCGAAATCGGTGAAATCGCTCATTCATCAATCAAATCAATTGATTGCCTGCTCTAGTCAGGAACTCACCGCTGTGCACTGGGAGGAAGCTTCACATGTCTTCCCCGTAGTGACTTAGTTCACAATTCATTGTAATCTACATTGCACTGTAGAGAACCTACTGTTGATTTTATGAAATTATTTTTAATTTTATATAATGACTTGAATTAAGTACAATGGTCCAATTATACTCTAAACAGAAGCATTCATTTTGAACGCGCCTCTGTCTTATCAAAGAACCTACTGTTGATTTTATAGGCCGAACTATTCTGCTGATAAAACTTTTTGTGTGCTAATAAAACTTCTCGAATGCAGTTATGCTGGTAGGCTGCATAAAAGTGTTAACTTTGATCAAAATTGAACTGTTTCTTCTTTAATCAGATTTCTTCGATTATCGATGTTTGATACGTATCACAGGTATTCCGATACAAAATCCCATCTAAAAAAAACCCTAGGTACATAAGGTACATGTGTATGAAATTTTTAAAAAATCGGCCCAGTTTTTTTGGGTCTATAGGGAACTCTCTCTCTCTCACACACACACACACGCATAAAGTACCTTTTATATATAAGTAGAGAAGAGATAGAGATAAACGTCTTTCCAGTTCACGAAAAAAAAACATTAAGAAATTTACGTGCAGGGTTTTAATCTACAGACCACGTTATGCAAAAAAACAAAAACAAAAAAAACAAAAAGCAAAAAACACGTAAATTTTCAAGTCTTATAAATTCCTTTGCAGTTAATGAAAAAAAAAAAGAAGAAATTTACGTGCAGAGTTTGAACCTACAGGCCACGTCATGCAAAACGCTATCAACTTACCCCCAGTAGAATTTTCGCGGTCCATTGTTCTATCATTGTTACTAAACTACGATATGGAAAAAATGGCTTTACCAATGATAGATAAATTAAAATAACGGTTTCAATTATGGATTATCGATAATTATCAGGGATATTCTGAGACAAAACTTAACTAAGATCACTCCCAGACGTATACACTAAAGTACTGTAAATTTTAAAGAAAATCTGTTCAGCCATTTTGGCGTCTATAAGGCACGAACTCACACACACAGACAGAGACAATGTTGCATTTATATATATATATATATATATATATATATATATATATATATATATTTGGTAAAACTGGTAATTAGTAAAAACTTGAAAAGGGTGCTCAATACTATTGCAGAGCAAATATGTGTTTTATTTTTTTTATTACCGTTTTACCTGTGTAGCCAAATGTAGCCAAACAGATTAAACGGTAATAAAAAATAAAACACACACACACACACACACACACACACACACACACACACACACACACACATATATATATATATATATATATATATATATATATATATATATATATACAAGGAATTGGAAGTGGTGTAGGGCATTACTTATTTAACGCTCATTGAAAAAAATTGTAATTCCTTTAAAACAGAAATTATTAAAAATTTAAATTCCAAACATTTCATAAGAATGTTCAAAACTGATGAAAAAGAATGCTAGCAAGATCAATTACAAAACTTTGAGCATTTGTTCACATGACCTCTTTGCATATTCAATGTTCCACTTCGGTTGACTTTTCTATTCTTTTTTTTTAGTTAAATCTCAGAAGTCAAGGATGTGCTTCTCAGGAGAAAACTCTTGATACACTGATATACGAATGCTTAATTGGAGTTTCTCTGAAACGTTGAGATAGTGAAGCATTGCAGAACACCAATTTCTCAATTGACTAATTAACTACATTATTGTTTATCTTTATTCTGGTGTTTACTTTATCTTGCAGATTCCAGAACCAGAATTCATCTCGTCTGGTGGAGTAGGATAAGTTGTGTCATTTTTTGTATGAACGTGCGTATAGTCCTGCCGAAGAGAATTTATTTGATCTGCAAATACTATATTATTTTGAATATGTAGTCAGTGTTTACTTGAATGGTAAAGTATTCCCTTGCCAGGTTGTACTGACAAACCCCTGTACAGAGTGACCGAAGGATGGTCTCTATCAGACATTTAAACTATGCCATTAAACATGAGTGTACAAAAATAATTCTCAAAATGGATTTTTACACACAAAAGCAGAATATTCAATTAAAAGTTAAAAACGATTTTGCAATGAAAGTTTCTATTTTTGGTTTAAACAAATTGGATCCATTCCATATCACTGAATAGCGGGAAGAATGTTGAAGAGAATAACAATAGGACTCGAAGCATTCTCTTATCAAGATAATATTGTTTTTGCTTTCTTTTTTTTTACCAAAACTATTACTTGATCCCTAAAAAGGCGAATCCCATAATGCCAAAAGCACATACATTATATGAACAGATTATAAAATCCTTCTGTAGTACAGGCAGAGGGATTAGAACAACATTAACCATGTCATACGTATTAATTTGAACGTGTGATACAAAAAATATCAATTAGCGATCCTTTTAAAAGCAATTTCCATAATGCCAGAAGCACATACTAATACAGCACTGATATCGAAAATAGTAAACCTGTAGCACATATCATGTCTTAGTCAAAAACGTGGGCTCATATTATACACAAACAAAAAGATAAATCAGTCCTGAGATGAGATGTTACTGTCTGAAAACGTAAGGATGAGCCAAAGACCAATTGGGGCTTGATTTTTTCATATTATATAAAATATTCTCCAAGTTATGACATGATCAGGCTGTAATCTGGCATGATTGTTACTGTTATCAGACATCAGCAGATATTATTTATTATTATTGAATTGTAATTCATTATTGAGATGAGTATTATGTATTTATTTATTTATTGCGGACTATTATCTTCATCAGTGTCTTACTTGGCCAAAACGTGGTGAGACAACAACAACTATGGAAGGCAGTAATTGCTGAGGATGCAGTTATGATATTTAGAGTTTCTATCCCATCGGACAGAGGAATAGTTGGCCGAAGCGTCATGAAACACAAACTAAAAAAGACGAGAATAATAGTCCGCAATACATAAATTAGCAGCAGATCCGTTGTAATATTTATGACTAATAATAGAGTATGGTCCCTCAGAGTTAGGAGATTCTATTTATAAATGCTGCTGCTGGGAACTGACGAATCAAATTTTTTTTTTTTTCTTTTTTTTTTTTTTATACAGGCATCACCACATTATCAAGGCCCAGAGGCCACTCAAGGATAAGGGTTAAAGAGTGTACAGTAGAAATTGGACAATATAGTAATCATTAGTAATGCACATTTGGTAAATTTGATAACCTATATGGAACGGCTCATCAAGAACTTATTTACTTAAGACTTGAACACAACCATATTGTAGTCAGCCGGAAAGCAGGAAAACGGAAGACAATTCCACAGGCGTGCAGTTCTAAGAAAGAAGCTTTGTTCATGGAATCTACGTTTAGGTTTAGGCACAGGTAAAGAGTGGGGGAAATTATTGATAGTGTTTACAGCTAGACGAGTGTTTCTTGTGAAAGTTTGGCGAGGGGGGGGCCATAGACTGAAGCTCAGTCGAACACTTTCCATGAAAATAACGATACATCAGAGACAAACTCGCAACATCTCTTCTGTGAGATAGAGGTTGCAGCGAAGAGAAAAGGACATCTCCTACGAGGCTACGAAGTCTATTTTGAACTCTATCAAGGCAGGACAAGTCCTTTCTAGCAGCTCCTGCCCAGATGTGGCAACAGTATTCCATCTTTGGACGTACCTGGCTCTTATATAGATAGAGAATAGCATCAGCAGTGAGATATCTACCGGATCGATAGAAAGATCCCACCATTTTTCCAGCGGCCTTGGCAACAGATTTGATGTACGTGTTCCATTTAAGATCAGGAGTAATGGTCAAGCCCAGAAGCTTGTCAAAACTTGAGGCCTCCTGAAGACGAGAGCCATTCATTTCAATTGATGCCAAATGTGGATTAGAATGTTGATGATGTAAAGAGAGAAGCTTGGTTTTAGATGCATTAAAAGTAACCAGCCACTCCTTTCCCCATTGTACTACGTGCTCAAGATCAGAAGAGAGAGAATTGGAGAGAACTTGGTCGTTTACTGTCTTAGATGTGCAACCATAAATGGTAGTGTCGTCAGCATAAATGTCTACAAATGATGTAAGGATGTGATTTGGAAAATCATTAATGTAGATCAGGAAAAGAGTTGGGCCCAGGATGGACCCCTGAGGGACACCGGCATTAATACTGTGAGCTTCTGATTTTTGCCCCTCAACTACTACTCTTATGAACCTATCAGAAAGAAATGATTTAATAATTGAGAAGACATTTCCAGCTATACCATAACTAGCGATCTTATGAAGTAAACCTTTATGCCATACCCTATCAAAGGCTTTAGATATGTCAAGAGCAATTGCCCTAGAAAGATTGCCACCGTCGAGAGATTTGCTAATCCTATGCGATATAACTGTAAGCACATCTGCTGTAGATCTAGTAGAACGGAAACCATATTGAGTGTCACTAAGAAGGTTATTTTTGTTGAGATGGTTGATTACTTCTGTATTTAACACAGATTCCAGCAACTTACTCATGACGCACAGGAGACTTATTGGCCTGTACTGAGAGGGGGATGAGCGATCACCTGAATTCTTAAATACAGGGCATACAGATGAAATTTTCCAGGGAGATGGGAAACTATTCTCCTTAAGACAACGTTTAAATAGTTTTGTAAGTATGGGCGCTAGTTCAGGTTGAAGTTTTTTGAGTACTATAATTGGAATACCGTCAGGGCCAGTTGCTTTACTCGAATCAAGGTTTTTGATTAGCTTGGCAACATCACGTACAGATATACGTATATCACATAGCGTGTTTTCTGATACAGGAGGAAATATTGGGGGTTGGCGGCCTTGGTCGCAAAGGGTAGAATTAGCTGCAAAGTTCTTGACAAAGAGTTTGGTATTGTCTGATGCTGACGAGATTACCTCAGGTCCATTGATAATAGTTGGGATGGAGCGCACGCTTCTGTTCAGGATTCTGTTTGCTATTTGCCAAAACTGGTGGGAACCAAGCCGCTGCTCAGCTACTTTGGACTTAACAGATTGAACATACAACTCTCTTGCGTTCCTTATTACTTTCTTAATTCACGTTCTGCTATCAACCAATCAGAAACTAGACTTGCTCCATAAAAATTAAATCTTTTTTTTAGCATCCCAGCACACGTTTTTATTTATTTATTTATTTTTTTCGTTTCTACACGAGAAGGATCTTTTACTCTTTGGCTGCAAAAAAAGTCCGGAACCTGCACAGAACAGCTATCCACTGAGAATTTGTCATCTCCAGGATTTGCATAGAATAACTACTCATGATTAAGATTTTTAGTAAACACTAAAAAAAATACAGAACAGATAAATGAGTGAGAAAATTTGACAATATTTTTTTTATTCATAATGGGTTATGGTCCCTTACTGTCAGGAGATTCTATTTATAAACGCTGCTGCTAGAAACTGACGAATCAAATTGATTCATGGTCTGCTATCAACCAATCAGAACCCAGTATTGCTTCATAAGAATTAAACCTTTTTAGCAACCTTGCACATATTTTTCTCATGTCAACACGAGAAGGATCTTTTGCTATTTGGCTGCAAAATTATAAAGTCCGAAACCTGTACAGAACAACTGTCCACTGAGAATTTGTCATCTTCATGACTTGTATAGAATAACTACCCATCGGAAACTCTTCAGAAACTAAACATGACTTACAACTTAAGATCAATACATCAACTTGGGAAAAGTTAGAAATTGAAGTTCTGTAAAAGTTTCGACTATGACAGAACTTTTGATGGTCGAAATTAAAGGTCAAAGATCAAGACCAAGGTCATATAAGATGCAGAACATCATTTGCTATAAGATGAGCTAAATAGTGATTTTATATGCTTCACAAAACCAAAGCAATCACCAAAAATGTGACCTTATTTTTCTTCATCTTAATCTTTGGCTTAGGTATCTTAAAATTATATCAATTCTTATTTATACCTTAGCTGTATTTTCGATCAAATTTTGTGACGATTGGTCAAGCAATGTTGATGCTAGGCTGTACACAAACAAACATTTACAAACAGTCGAGTACTCACTAATAAATTCAATATTTATAGATAAAAAGTATAATCAATGTTTTTAAACTATTTTACCGGCGGAGTAGAATATAGTGGAGGAGATATAAAATGGGGTATTTTAATTGGTCGAAGCTGACTGGAACTCTTATATTTAAAGAATTGAATTTTTTTCTGCCAAATTATGATTGTATTACAATGTCAAAATGTCTACCTCAAAGTATCAGTGCGGTGACTTGGACTATTTGATCATAACTTGTGGTGTAACATAGCACGGACGCGCGTATGCAAATGCATGGAAAATGATGCCATTAATAGGAAGTAATGAAGACTTTAAAAAATAAAAAAGAAAAGGAAGGAATTTCTGACGGGGGCGGGTAAAATGAAGGGGACATTTTATTTGGATTAATTTGTCCATGTTTTTTGTGAACTTGAAATTTTTTTCTTGTTTTTTTTTAAATTTTACCTCGAAGCAGGTTCTAAATTCTTCTGAAGAATTTTTTTGGCATGTGAAGAAGTGTAATAGAGTGTGGACGCATGTATGCAAATGCATGCGGAATGACGTCACCAGTAGGGAAAAATAAAGATGTTAAAAATGAGATCACGTTAGAGAAGTGGATGACGTTCGAGAACATATTAGAGGCGTGCATGACGTTGAAGAAGACGAGATGGACATCACAGAGGTAACGAGAGAATGAGGAAATAAATGACGTTGTACAACAACAAAAAAAAAACGAGTTGAAGTTATTTCTAGTCTTTGTCTACTTTGTAACTGAGGCTACAACGTGTTGGTTCCTGGACAATGTTAAATAAGTAGTTTCTGTAGCTGATATGCTGTGAAAGGATTTAGGATTGTCAGCAATGCCAGTTTATCACTGAAGATAACTTTACTTGACAAGTTAAGACGTCAACATTTAAAAATAGTTTCAAACTTTTACATTATGTAAATTTATCACAAAATCTTACAAGTTTTCCTAAAGTAAGTTCTATAGAGAAAAATTCATGCGCATTGTCTTTTATTTTTAATTAAAAAGTTTTATTTTCGTCAAGGATTTACTCGGATTTTGTTAAGAATGAAATGCTAATGAAAATCTTCAAATAATTACGAGGTGCTTTTAATAAGTTTTGAGACTTTATTGATACAGGCATTTAAAATTGTCATAGACTCTTGAAAATTCAGTTCGTCACCCTCCCTATAGTCCAGACCTTGCTCCATGTGAGTTTTGTTTGTTCCCTAAGTTCAGGGAAAACCTTGCAGGCTGTCGTTATGAGACAATTGAGGAGATGCAAGAGGATGTGACGAGAGCCATTGACACGCTCACACAAGACAATTTCCGTGGGGCCTTTCAGAAGTTGTTGGAACGATACAACAAGTGCATTGCAGCCGGAGGAGATTACTTCGAAGGAGACTAGAGTTTCATATGTGTACTATCAATAAAAGTGCCCATCCGAAAAAAGTTCGGAAACTTATTGAAGGCGCCTCGTATATTTTCAGATGAATGATCAAAATTCTTCAAATGACCTTTGCCATTGCACTCGTTCTCTTTTTAACAGAGAAAAATATTTATGCTGATGTACAGCCAATGGTTTAGTATACTAATGAAAACTTCATTGACCACGAGAATAATATTTCCATATTTTCTAATAATTTATACATTTGCTTGAATAACACTAGGATGAATTCAGCAGATGATTACACACAGATCAAAATATATAAAAAAAAACCCTGATCTTTAAAACAATATACCAATTTGTTGTTGTAAAAATTAGCTGAATTTCGGTTTTACTAAAAATGTACGACTAAAAATTATGTACGATTAATGTACGACTAATTGCCGCTGCTTTTGATTAAAGCAACTTCGGCACATTTGGCACACAAAATTGAAAAAAAAAATCATTGTTTCAGTCTTTAAGGAGTTCATTATGTAAATATATAGGTAAGATTTTATGACGTGACTCAGTGTCGTTAACCTCAAAAAAAAAAAAAAAAAATGAAAACCTACACTTTTTTTTGTCTAATATGCTTAAACGGCCTCTGTAAATAATTTAAAAGGAGAAATGTTGAAAAAAAATAAAAACCCATAAAATTTAACATTTTTGAGTGGGGATCACTTTTCTATATAAATTTAACGTAAAATGTGCACCCACTTTTTGACCACCTGGCGTTTAACGTGACATGTCACCCCTAGAATATTATTCAAGTTTGGCGATTGAGGGGGGGGGTGCGGGAGGGGGTAAACATGACAAATTCAATTTACCATAAATATTTATGTATCTATTTACTTTCTGCCTTAAGAAAGAATATTTTGAACAATAATTTATTTTTTTGTAAATACTTTTTATATGAATCTAAAAATATATTTGCAAAAAAAAAAAAAAAAAAAAATTAAACCTCTCGACTGAAACTTGTGAGTAAATTCATTTTATTGTTTATTTTAATAATACCACAACAGATTTTTACAATATTTTGCGCTGATAAACCCAGTAGTTCATTTGTGTTGAAGTTACTTTAATGGCAAAACAGCAGCGGAAGCAAATAATCGTACATTATTTAGTCATACATTTTTAGTAAAGTTCCTTATTTATCTATCTATCTATCTATCTATCTATCTATCTATCCATTTATCTTTCTTTCTTTCTTTCTATCTATCTATCTTTATAAAAGCAAAAATGTGTGGGGACAGTAGGAACAGATTTGATTGGTTAATCTAATAATCAAAACTCCTCAATTCGGCACGACTAAAACGTCCAATGCGGCTCCTGCTGACTCAAGCAACTTTACACATTGTTTCTATATGACAAACAGCAGGAGCATCCAGGCGTAATATTGATCGGGAATAACTTTAGTCGTACATTTGTAGTAAAACCCGTTACATTTTAAAACCTTATAATATTTGTAAAAGAGAAAAAAAATGGATCAACTTCGCGTAGAAAAATTGTTTAAAAGCATACCTTCAAATTAATAAAGCTAAACCGCACGTTGATAAAACACAATCTCTAATTAATAAAGAACAACGTCAAATTTAAAAGACTCAACCTCAAATTGATAAAGCTTAAAGTAAAATTAATATAGCACAGCTTTAAAATTAATAAGCACGAATCCAGTTTGTTCGACAGAAATACTTTCATCAAACCCTTGCGTCTAACCCGGTAAGTCGAACAACTTCAAGATTAACAAAGCTAAAATGATTAAAATTCTGCCTTGAATTAATAAAACACAATCTTTAATCAATTAAGTGTAAGCTCAAATTAATAAAGCTAAACACCAAATTAATAAAGCTTAAATACATATTAATTAATCTTAATAACAAATTAATTAAAATTAACAACAAATTAATTACACTTAACCAATTAATAAAGCTTTATCACACATTGATAACCCCAAATTATTAAAGCTTGACCTCAAATTAACAAAGTTTAATTTCAAATTAGAAAATAAGAACAAAGCTTAGAAAACCGCAATGATAAAACCACACTACGGAACATTAAATTTTACAAAACCTTTTTTCTACACCTGTGACCCAAGATTTGTAAATGAAGGACAATATGAAAACTGATTAATGTTTACTTATGTATTAGTGATTATATTGTTCGTGCGTCTTGTTAATTATTTAATTAATTTTAATACAATTTAAATTTTTAATTTGATTTAATTTTGCCAATTCAACTTTTTAAATTTGAAGTTGATTCTTTTTTTTATTTGAAGCTTAACTTTTTATGTAATTTGAAATTGATCTGTGAGCATCAGTTAAGCCTTTTGGATTTGAATTTGAGTCTCTTTAATTGGAAGTTGAACTGTTTTATATGGCAAGCTAAACTTTGAAGTTGACCTATAATTTAACGTTCATTTGTACTCTTAAGAACGCGCATTTAGTTTTGACATCTAGCATTTTAATTTGACGTCATATTTTTTTAAATTTGAAATTGATCCTCTTTAAACTGGAGTGAAAGTTTTATTTTAAGCTAAACTTTTCACTTGAAGTTATCTTGTAATTTTGAAGTTGAATAGTTCTAATAAAAAGTTGGACACTTCAACTTTGAAGTTCAGCTGTTTGAAACTGAACATTTTAATCCGAGGCTGAACATTTTGAAAGTTTCAACTTGATTTGTGATATGACTTACAATTTTTTTAATTTGAAGTGGAGCATTTTCAATTATAAGCTGGGCATTTTTATTTTGATGCTCAATATTTTTTTTTAATTGAAGTTGAGCTGATTCATTTGAATCTGAACCCCTTTTTAATTTAAAATTCAGTTTGGATTTGAAGCTTAGCTTCTTTATTTTTAAAAAAAAATCTTCTTTAATTTGAAGTCAAATTTTTCTAAAAATTGATGCTAAAACGCTGAATTTATATATATAAAAAAAAATGTCATTTTCCATTTGCCACAAATCAAGAGTGAAATAATGACTAGTTGTTTGCAAGAAATAGAAATATGAGGAGAGAAAATGAGATTGTGAAAAAAAAAATTCACCAAATAACGAACATGTGTTCACCTTTGAAGGTCTAAGATCAGTTAATCATAGCTTTGTTTGATTTGAGCTATGATTAATATTGATTATTTGCCGCCTTGTTTCCAATGAACGAGGACAGGATAAACAGATCACACTTTTTAATTCCCCCCCCCCAAAAAAAATGAATAGAAATAGGAAGAAAAGAAAAATTAGAAATGATTATGGTTGACACCAGTGACATTATCAACTCACAAAAGTTTGTATCAGAAAATTTTACCAAAAAAAAAAAAAAAAAAAAACTCAAACAAAATAGCTGTTATTAAGATATGGAATGGCGCGTTTATTAATGGAAATGATATTTCTAACTTAAACATCACAGATCGACAAAAATGGGAACCTGTCACTCAATAAGTTCCAGGCCTAACTCATAAACCCGCAACTTTTAGGTTAAAAATTGACTTTATTTATCAACATGCTCTCCTTCCAAGGAATAAACTAAATTTTATGCTTCTCTAAGAATTTGGTGCTATTTTTATAGTACCTTTAGCCTTTGGACTGAAAACAGACTTCAATTTATGATATTATTTCACTAGAATCAAATTGCTTTCTTTGGAGCATTCTATTTAGGCTTGCAAACAGCTAGTAGTCATTTAGAGCCAGATTTGGTGAATAAGGTGGGTGCAGAAGCAGTTCGAAGTGCAATTCATATAATTTTGCTATTATTACAATTGACTTGTGACATGGTGCAGTGTCTTGGTGAACGAGCATTTTTTTTCCTTATTTGTGTCGGTTTCTTCCTTCAAATACATCAATAGTGTTTTATAATATTTACTATTGATGGTTCCTTTTTTTACTCAAGATAATCAACAAATAAGATACTTGATACATTCCCAAAATACAGAAGTCAAAACTTTGCCTTCTAATGTTTTCATCTCTAATAACTTTGAACATGCTGATTTCCACTCAGCAGACTGCTAACTTGAGTACGAGATAAGTGTGGATCCATGTTTCATCCATTGTCACATATTAATGTAAAAACTCTTTTTTGTTCTGCTGAAACAGTCGTAAAAAATACTCTGAATCATCTAAGCATTGTTGCTTTGATCAACTGTGAGCTACGTTTATTTGGTCCGAATGAGAGCAAACTAATGCCATGAATTAAATAAAGGGTTTGGTTCAGAATGTTGTGTGTCAATAACGCGGTACTAGCTTGAACCAACTTGCTTGTGTTCAAGTTAAGTACAGAGAGGTCAAAAGATTGAGACTGATAAGCTTCAAACATTGACTTTTTTTGATGACACGTTGCACCAGTGTGCTAGCAGGGTTCACGAGGCAGCTCAGTGCCTTTTGAGTGCAAACCTGTTAACAGAATGCTACTACCCTACACATACACCTCAATATATAAGGGTGACACGTGAGGTTTTGGAGATCACAGTCAGTTAGTCAGAGGACAGTCAGAGACTTCTTTAGTCAGAATGAGAGAATCTTGATTCAGGATGAGAAAATGGAAAAAAGAGAAAGAGATCGGAATCGATTCACCGATGCAGAGGCTTCCAACGGAACGAGGGAAATCTAGAATAAAGACTTTCTCCAAACAATAATATCAAAGTTATGTTTTTGGGAGCATGCATGAATCGTTGCGAGGGAGCACCGACTGAAAAAGGAGAAAAAGGTACATATCATAAGATCTCCTTGTAGTCTGTATATATGACATACATGCACACACACACACGCCCATAACTGTATACACGAAACATACACACCGCATTGTATAGACATCCCCACCTAGGTATATAACAAAACTTTCATACAGATTCCCGATTTGCACTTGTGGTGCTATAAATAAAAAAGCTAATTATAATTAGTTTTAAGTGACAGTTTTCTGGAGGTTAAAGTCCCGATCTTCAGTATGGGTGATACTAAGGATGCGGTTATGATCATCATCATCATTATCATCTTCATAGCATTTCACTCCATCTTGAGATCGATCATCAGGCAGTGTGCAAGGTATTCCT
This sequence comes from Euprymna scolopes, assembly GCF_053919585.1. Classification (NCBI taxonomy): domain Eukaryota; kingdom Metazoa; phylum Mollusca; class Cephalopoda; order Sepiida; family Sepiolidae; genus Euprymna; species Euprymna scolopes. The sequence continues at coordinate 66,567,626 of NC_136511.1, forward strand.
CAGAGCATGTCCCATTTAGTGGGCAGTCTGTGAGGATGTGTGCAGTAGTCTGCACGTCGGTGCCACAGGGACACTGAGCGTCCTGTACATATCTCCACTTGTTCCGTGCTTTGTCAACTTTTGCTCAAGCCCGGTTGAGTGTTACCCACTCTTTTCTCTGCTGAGAGGTTTTCTACTGGTGCCAGAGGAGGCTCGTTGTTGTTATCTTTGACTGATTCAATCCACCAGCACAAGCAGACAGACACTGCTGTTGTTTATCCAAGGCCTGTGACAGTGGAAAAGCTCCTGTGGGATGGTAGTTCCTGCAGCACCTCTTGGCGTTCAAATAGGGATTATCAATTGTCGCTGCTCTTTTTGTCACACTTTGCCTTCGCTATCACCTTCCGACGGATTTGTGCCGGAGCTATTCTGGACATCCTGTAAACAGATGGCATGTTGGTCAGTTTCAGCCAGCAATTGTCCTGCATGTCTTGTTGATGTTGACCTTTGCAGAATGAGCAGAATAAGCCCATACCACTGCGTAGTATTCAAATAGAAGTCAGTTGCCAAGAACACATTGCCTGAAAGTACTTCTTTTAAACTCCTCGGCCTAACGTTTACAGGGAATATGAACTGGAATAGATACATTGAGAGCATTGCCAAGGCTGCTGCAAGGAAAGTTGGCTCCCTCTACCATGCTAGAAAACTACTTACGCCTGACAGTATCCTATACCTCTATAAGGCCACCATTCGCCCATGTATGGAGTACTGTTGTCACCTCTGGGCTGGTACATCTGCTGCTTGTCTCTCACTCCTGGACAGGGTTCAAAAGAGAGTCGCCAACCTGATCGGTCCTGAACTGTCATCTAGGCTTCAGCCTCTGTCCGATCGACGAGATGGTGCATCCCTCTGCCTGTTCTACAAATACTTTAATGGTGAATGCTCTGACGAACTGCAAAGACTTGTACCTCCCCGACGTAACTACCCCTGACAAACCTGACAAGCTACTAAGTCTCATCCCTTTACAGTAGAGATCCCTAGGTGCAAGAAAGCCTTTTACTCCAATAGTTTCTTCCCCAGAACTTCGGGTCTTTGGAACTCCCTTCCGGGATTCTGCTTTCCCAACTGCACTGTTATGCAGAAGTTCAAGTGTAATGTTAACAAACATCTTTCTACTCATCTCCCTTCATAATGACCCCGCTAATTAAGTCCCTGATAGTAGCCCCCTGCTTCAAAGTGGCACTGTGCCTTGTTTGGGGGGAAAATTGAATTTAAAAAAAAAAAAGTTGAAACTTTACCTGATTGGAACAAGAGCAAACTACTCCCATGAATTAAATAGGAGTTTGCTTCGAGTTTCTATACATATTTTCAATATTTTCCAGATTACTATTAAATGTGAGAGATAAAACAAAGCTCTAACGGGCCAAAAATAGATTCCGCAACAATATTGGTATCTGCCGTTGTTTATTAAAATGCACCACAATATGCAAATTATTCTATACAGAGTTATATAAGTATACCAACAAGAGATAGTCAACACTAATCAGAATGAAGGTTGATATCTGACAAAAGAAACAGGCTAATCCATATAATCTGAAGAGAATTATTATACAGAACTTACTAATAGTTAATATTTAAAACTTACATTTATTACTTCCAGGCAATGCTATGCAGAAAAATTCCGGTCAATTCTTAATTTCTTGCTCCTTCTATTCTTTCACAATAAAAATGAAGAAAAATGATGTTGATAACGACAATAAGCAAATGGAGCATTCAGAAATGATGATCAATATCTATATATAAAGACATTGATGAAATGATTTATAATTTGGTTGTTTTGTTTTACGGCATATCAACTCTTTTCGTATTCCTATTTACAATGCCTCCCCACAGGACAGAGTTAGACACCAGGGTCGTTTTTTAATGTGGAGAAAAGGAACAAAAATAAAAATTGTCTCAGTCGTGAAGGATTTCTCCGCCACTGACAGAGAACAAGAAATTTAAGTGTAGATCTGAAGAACAGATGGTATTTATTTGCTCCCCCACCGAGCAAATTAGGCACAAGGCCAATTTTTAATGTGAGGAGTGAAGGGAGGGGGAAGGGAAAAAGGGGACCAGCTCCCGAGAGGTGGGAAATGGGAGCTGGTTAATGGTCAGGCATGTGGGGTTGCCCCCACATCTGGTCTTTGCTAGTCATAGCTAGTCATAGCTTGCAGTATCTGCCGGAACAGATGGTATTTATTTGCTCCCCCACTGAGCAAATTAGGCACAAGGCCGTGTTTAATGTGAGGTAAAAACCAGCTCCCCTAAAAGGGGTCACTCTGGTTACCAAAAATAATAATTGTCCCAGTATAGAGGGTTTCCCCTCCATTGACTGGTACAAATTATCTTAAGTGCAGTATCTGCCGGAACAGATACTACACTTTGATCTTGGCCCGAAGGCCACTCTTTTCGGGTTATTTAATGCCAAATCCAGTTATTCTGGAAACAGTTTTAATGCTTCAAGTTCTTTATATCTTCAAATATTCATTTGTAGAGTTTGGTTTGGTTGTTTTACGGCATATCAACCCTTTTCGGGTTATTTAATGCCGAATCCAGTTATTTTGGAAATAGTATTCATGTTGCATCCAGTTATTTTGTAGAAGGTTTTTATTCTGCAAACTCTTTGTATCTTCAATCGCTATTTTGGTTGTTTTATAGTTATTTTATCATTTTTGTTTCCTGTCATGCAGAACATGAAGGAATTTTGCAATGGGAGAGGGAAAAGGGCAAAAATATTAATGTTTGGCGCATTTTAAGTTAGGAAACCAGTCAGGAAGTGGGGGAGATAGAAAGAGAAAGGGGAAATGGGAAGAAGGAAATTGAGGAAAAAAGGTGGGTTGTTTTTAGTTTTGGTTTTGCTGAACATAATAAAATTTTGCAAAAGAAAGTAGAAAAACAAAAATCGTCAATGTTAGGCGCATTTCGTCTCAAGGAGCCAATATTTTCAGACAGCCTAATCCGGTAGCACGAGAATGATTTACAAGCGTTCACCTTGTTGTCTAGGGGTAGAACTGCCAACTATCAACTAGATGGTTAAAAGTTTGAAAATTAAAATGGGTGCTAATCTGGCTGCACCAAAGAGCTGTGATAGTGTGAAACAGTCCATCTGTGGATGACGAGATTAAATATTTACAATTTACCAGATTTAATTCTGTAATCTTGCATTATTGCTCCCGGGCAACGTCGAGTAGAACAAAACTTAATTTTGTTCTTGATTTCAGGTAATTCCGTTTTTCTCTTAAATTGTTTAGGAGTAAAGTGGGATTTAGATTATCTCCTTTTTTTCTGGAGATTTAATTATAAAAAAAATTACCAGATTAAATTCAATAAAACAACGCAGGGAAGGAAAGAATAAAGTGTTTATTTTACAATAAAAAAAAAAAATTGGTCTATTTTTAAACGGTTGAATTTTGGAAAAAAAAAAGAGGAAACACTAAATGTTTTTGTGAAGTAATCAAAAGAAATTCAATATAGAATAATAAACATTTAATTACGAAATGCAATTAAGTTGGATTAGAGAAACAAAACGTATGACGTCAATGAAACGATTATTCATTACTTGTTTAGTTTGTTTGTTTGTTTGTTTGTTTTCCTACTCATGTTCACCCCCAACAAAGCATGTCATCACTTGGATGTAAGGGCTACTATTTGGGACCATGCTAATGAAAAATTAACAAGATGTTGGTTTACTTTACATTTAAACTTCTGCATATCGTTACAATCACGGAAGCAGGTAGCAGGAACAGGATTCCAAAGTTTAGTTGTTCTGGGGAAGAAACTATTAGAGTAGAAAGCTTCCTGGCATTTATGCACCTCAACAATGAAGGGGTGAGATTTCGTTGCTAAGTAGGTTTGTCAGTGATATGTACATCGAGGGAGGACACGTGCAACGAGTTCATCAGAGCACATTTCATTAAAATATTTGTAAAACAGGCACAGAGGTGCAACATTGCGATGATGGGACAGGAGTTAGGGCCTAGTTAACAAAATAGGACCTATTTGATTGAAGACCATCTTTGGTGGTAACTGCACCAGCCTAGATGTGACAAGAATACTCCATGCATGGGCAAATGGTGACTTTGCAGAGATACAGACTAGTTTTAGGTATGATTAGTTTTCTAGCACGATAGAGGTAGCCTAACTTCCTTGCAGTAGCCTTCGCAATATCCTCTATGTATTTGTTCCAGTTCATATTTCCTGTAAATGTTAAGCCGAGGAGTTTGAAGGAAGAATTCTCAGGTAGGGAGTTATTTGTCATGGATATCGGTGGTTGTAGAGGCTTCATATAATTGTTAAAGGAGAGCAGCTTAGTTTTACTAGCATTAAATGTTACCTTTCATTTACGGCCCCATTCCATTATCGTCTGGAGGTCATTTTCTAAGGATTTAGCCATTGTCTTAGATTTATGTACATGCGTTCTTCCCTCATGCATGTTATAGAGCATTGTATCATCAGCAAATATGCTCATCTCGGACAATAGTATCAGGGAGGTCATTGATGAATATCAGGAATAATAATGGTTCAAGGATTGACCCCCCCCCCTGAGCCACTCTTGCATTAATGTTAAGCTACTTGGATGACTGTCCATTAATAATAACCTGGATCGTCCTATTGATCTAATTATATTTAGTATTCGTACAGTTATACTGTATGATTTAATTTTAATTAGCAGCTCTTCATGCCAGACTTTGTCAAAGGGCTTGGATATATCGAGGGCTACAGCCCTGGCTTTGTCTGCCTTATCGAGTGCATTGTATATGTGTTAAAAGATGACTGTTAAAATATCTGCAGTAGAACAACGTTGCCTAAATCCATACTGTTTAACAGAAAGAAGATTAGCTTTTGCATGATGATGGATCAGTGTTTGATTGATTAGTGTCTCAAAGATTTTAGTGAAAAAGGAGGAGGAGACGGATAAGACGATAATTGAAAGGGTCGGTCCATTTCGTCAGAATTCTTATACACTGGTACTACAAAGGCAATCTTCCAGCTGTTAGGGAAGCAAGATTCAGCAAGGTATTTGTTGTAGAGTTTGGAAAGTATGGGGCTAGCTCAGCTGAGAGTTTCTTAATTAGTATAGCAAGTATGAGATCAGGCCTAGACGCATTGGAGGTGTCTAAGTTTTTTATGAGAAGAGGTGATCTTCAGATCGTCAATTATGGCTTCCCTTCGCATGAGAGGGAGTTGTTTGTTGGCTCTAGGGTAGAGTTGGAGGTGAATCTCTGGGTAAGCAGTTCCACCTACTCTGTTGCCGTGCATGTAACTTTCTGGTTGTTCGATAGTCGGGGAATTACTGATTGCTCTTTATTTATTATATTATTTAAAATTTTCCAGAAATCACGAGTTTCTATCTTCTGAGATTCTACGTGTTTAAATATTATTAAATAGGTGACTATTCGGGAATACCAGGTACTGTATGCGCTCTCCACTTATCTTGGCATCGTTTCAAAGTGTTCTGGATTTCTCCTTCACACTAGAATCAAGCAGCGCCGATTCAGGAGAGGGGTGGTTCAGGATTGTGCAACCATCGCTTCACAATTGAATATGCCATAAGTCTCACATGGGGAAACCATTGTCTTTCAAGACTAAATAAAGACCTTGATCGTACCGCTTGTACACTGACTCTCCTGGGACAACGACTTGGGCCTACAGAAAGCCAAAAGGTCGACCAGCCATTAACTGAATTAAACTTCAATGGAAAAAAAGTGTAAGAGCTACAAATCTTCAACACCTCAAGCTTTCAATGACTAGCAGCTTCAATAAACTGATTATTGCAATGGGGAATGAGTTTGCAATGTAAATTGACTAAAATTGAGCAGCAGGGCAGTTGCCGATCTGACTAAATATTAGTAGAGGACTAGAAAGTGGATCTTATTATTACCATCAGCAACCTCATAACTCGTTTTTCTTATTTTGTCCTGCAGTCCTCACATTCCATAAGCGATATTTCTGACAAAGAATTGCTGTTTCCAGGGTTGGAAATCTATACATATAACAGTTATCATCAGCTAGCTTTTGATCTTGAAATGATACTTTTTTAGCTCCTTACATGTACGCCTTGCCTGGTACGAATTACATGAAAAAAAAAGTAGACAAAATTTGCATGTTTGTATTGATTCCAGATATCATTGCTAGGTCATAACCAGACGCAGCTCATTTCGTTGTCCCGGATGTTTGTATACAACAGCTAGTTTGGGATAGCTACTGTCCATTTTCCATTGCAGCACATAAGTCAGCAACGCTTGGATCAGGGAAAGGGAGGTAGTTTTCAATTCATTGTTTTCATCACAATAGTTTGGATGTAACCAGACGCAGCTAACTTCATGGTCCCAGATGTCCGACTACAAGAGCTAGTTTGGGATACCTAATACCTCTTTTTCACTGCAGATACAGTAGATGAGTCAACAGCGCTTTGACCGGCGGGGGTGGAGGAGAAGTTAACAATTCAACCGGCAATCTATCAGCTTCGCTTTTGACCCGAACTAGATATGAAGACAAGACAAGATATGAAGCCACTTGTTGTAAGGGAGCTAAAATAAATACCACTTCAAGGTTAAAAATAATCTAACGATAAATAATAGATCAATGGATTCAATATTTTTAATACCTACAGACACTAGTGTTTTATCCTATTCTAACTCAGAAAATAGCAATTTGGCAGAAACATCGCTCACGGAATGTAAGGATTAAAGAACAACGTAAGGGAAACGATAGTTATGTCTTGCATGAAAGAGTTTTTAAAGCAGTAGATATATAAAAAGTATTTGAAAATCTACATTCTGTGAGGCATCGATGTATATCACATGTTTATTCCTGAAGGCCTGAGATCAGCTAATCATAGGTTCGGTTTATTTGAGCTATGATTAGTATTGATTATTTTCTTTGTCTACGCTGAAATGATATATGATAAAAAGGTCGTATTTTGTTTTAATTTAAAATATTTTTCTATTATGATGTATCCAGAAAATGCAATGGCACTAAAATTTAATCATGTATCCAGAAAACAAAATGACACCAAAATTTAATCAGAAAAGGTCAGCTCACCAGATCGCATAAAAAACAATCTAATTCCGTCTTATTTTGCACTTCAACATTTTGGCCAACGCCAACAAAAAAAAAAGGGCAAGAAGTTCAATGTCCAAACAATCTCCTCTCTGCATCAAACTTATAGATGCATCATTATCAGCAGTAGTTGCACCACTTCTAAAGTCCATCCTTTCCTCACCGTGGTAGGAGTGGGGCAATGTGATAGCCTGGAACTCCAGTTCTTGGCAGGGCCAACCATGGCAGATAGAGCTGGCACCAAATGGTATTAAAGCTGCAATCCGATTAATAAGACTCTGGTTAAAATCCAGATGATACCAACATCAAGATCCATTGTCTTTTAGTCTCACTTTTTAAAAAGATTTTGTTCTAGCTGGGAATAGGGCATCCTAACGGATGACAGATATTCACCTGCTATCTTAGACATTCCAACAGAGAATATTTGTAAGATTCTGTCTCTTTATATGCAATTGTTAGAATCTCTCTTGCACTTGATTCACTGGGTATATTTGCCAGGTAGTATTTAACAGTACTTTTCATGAGTCCAGTTTAATTACTGGAATGATTGAGAGCTTCTTAAGATTCCATTTTTTTCCATGTCGCACATAAAATGTTGGTATTTCGTTATTTTTTACCAGCTCTGTAAACAATCACCTATATACATCTACTCCGGGTGGTTATATAACATATCAACATATTAATACGTGCGTATACATAGTCTTCTACGTGCACAAGATCTGTGGGTACTATTATTTACAAATAATTAATATAACCCCCAGTATAGTTATATCAGTGCTAATAAGTAGCAATTAACTGGGAGGAATTCCCAATCACTCTCCTAGCTAAATAATCATTATCGCTAAAAGACTAAATTTAATCATCATAAGTTTAATAATGACATATATTCAGAGTTTTGCAATTACTATAATTATGAAAAGTTTTAATAAATTTACAAATGAACCAATTAATAAATCAACATTAAATGAACAAATGAAATAGTAATTAATATTGGGGTGGTCTAATAAAAACCGATTTTGTTTAAGTAAGATAAAACAAAGCCACCATTATTAAATGATGCTACCTTCTCTTTCCCTTTCCTTCTTCTCTCCTTTCGTCTTCCCCCTTTTCCTTCTTCCTCATTTCATCTCCCCTAACCCCTTCCTTCCTTTCTTTCTTACGCCTCTAACCCCCCTTACCTCTCTTCAACCGTTCACTGGAAGCCCAAGCAACGGTCAACAGACCCGGATAAATTCCTAACCTCTTCGCAGATATAAGTATAAGTATATTAAATTAAAATAAACATAAAAAAGGGAATTTTAAGATACACTGACCCTTGAAAGTCTCAGACAGGCGGTGAGCAACAGACAAACGAGCCTCACACTTATTGAAGATAACATCTGCATAGCTCTAGCTTTAGAACCCAATCCCCTCAACCCGCTAACCCTACAGACTCTATTCCCTAACACCAACAGAAAAATGAATGAATAAAGACACTGATAAATAAATTAATAAACAAATGCGAAAATAAATAAACTAACAAATTCGCACCCAATTCAACCCTGTTCTCTGCACAGCTGAATCTTCACCCTCATGACCCGTTTACAATAAATTAAAAAAATTTTAAATTAAAAAAAAACCTTCTTTTGCCGAAAGTTAATTTTCGCTCTTCATTTAGAATTCCGTTTTTGAAAATAAGGGTTGTTGCCTGATGAGGTCTCTAGTAAATAAATAGTAGTAGACCGAAACATGCTCATGATTGTGTAGCAACAAACTACTGCTTGTGTAAAGACAAATTTAAAATGTAACTTTCTCTACTTCTGTATTAAGCACTCTTGTATTAACCTCGTTATATTTCACTGGTTACCCTACTTTTGAAAAATAGCAACCTCAAATTATATATATATATATATATATATATATATATATATATATATATATATATATATATATAATTATTACTATAATCATTTTTTAATACCTACAGATACTAATGTTTTATGCTTTTGGGAATCATCTGTGCAGAGAATTACAATTACAGCTGGTCGGGAGATTTGAACCTGGCCACAAGGTCAGTTATGACTCCATTAGCAAGGAACAAACCACACGGCCAACGTTAACAACGAGAAATACAGTTGCAATTAACATTTATATAGAGCATAAATGTCAAGCGGCGAGAGTGATCTTATAATCTGCGCATGTGAGCATAAGTGACTACTTAAATTTCAACTTAAAGTGCTTAACAATAAGAACTGAATTCTTAAAGGGGCTGACATAATTATTACTATAATTAGTTTTTAATACCTACAGACACTAGTTTTTTTTATCCTTTCGGGAATCATCAGTGCAGGGAGTTACAATTATTTTTTATATGTATGTATGTATGTTCTTTATATGTATGTAGTATGTATGTATGTATGTATGTATGTATTAGAGTTGGAACAATTAATCGAAATCGGAATTAGGAAGCGGAAAAATCAGAGCTTTTGGGGTTATCGCATCGGAATCAGAAAAATTTTTACTTACTTTCTGATGCCAAAATTGATTTCTTAAATTATCTTTTTTTATTTGATTTTGGTTTGAGAAACATCTTCCACTGATTGTAGTAATAATAAAATAATAAATATTTATTTATTTAAACTTCTAGTAAAACTCAAATCTGTAGATCACCCCCCCCCTCACAAGTGTGTTTTTACGTTTGAGAAAACATGTGCACATTTAGGATGTGTGTTTTACGGTAGTTTGGACAAGATAGCATTTTTATAGTTAAATATTTAGAGATTTATAAAGAATCGGAATTGGAATCGGTAATTGTATTGGAATCGGGTAAAATATTCGAATCGTCCCATCACTAATATATATATAACGGACCCCAACTCTAATTAGACCCCGTTTCTTAGTGTTTTTTTCCCGAATGAAATGAAACTTTGGTCATAACTAGTTTATTATATTCAAAACATCACATCAAAACACTAGGGTCTTTGGCCTTTTTTTCTTTTTTTTCCGTTCTACAGCATATGTTCTAGATGGCCTCCATTTAGCTTCTTTTTTTTTTTTGGTCACCATATATATATATATATATATATATATATATATTAAAAGATGTAGTCTATGTAAACAGTGTAATTAATATAAGGAATTATTTCTTGATTAAGGCTTAAAAATAAAATTACCTGAAAGAAGAAGTAAAACAATTTAAGAGAATCGTGATGGTATAATCACATTGACAGACCAGTTCTTGTTAGATCACAAAGTTAAGCAACGTTGAGCATGGCCAGTTCTTAAGGAGTTACAATTACAGAATACCAGGCGCTGTATATAGTAAGACATCAACACCTTCCTATTAGAACTGCAAAAACCTTACACTGACATCTTTCCTGACCGGGATATACATACGACTGGGGGACTGCTTACGAATTTAATATTCTCATGACACTTTCTCCTTTGGAGGAAGCTAGTTCAACCCGCCTAGGGTAAGTGCTGTGTCCTTTTTTTTTAATCATGATATAGCTTTGGTTATAGAAAGACATGTGGCACTACTGCTGGTTTCAGATAATATATTTTAACAAGAGTAACGTCTTTGAAAAATGTCAAAAGAGAATATCTTATTATATACCTATTATTATACTAAAGTTGGATGACTTAACGCCTGTTTCTTTTAACAACACAAAATGCATGTTATCAATTAATATAAATGAAACTAAATCGGCAAATGAAAAAGATGGATAAAAAACATAAAGGTTAGGCATGGGTCACCAGTTAGCAAGTGCTCACTCAACAGTTGGATTTTGCGAACGAAATGGAAAAACATGAATTAGCAAACGAAATATATTTATATATCAACAATTTTACAGAAATGTAAAATACACTTTGAAAGACTAAAGTTTGTTGAGAATGGGGTAAGGAGTGGCTGGTTACTTTTAATGCATCTAAAACCAAGCTTCTCTCTTTACATCATCAACATTCTGATCCACATCTGGCATCAATTGAAATGAATGGCTCTCGTCTTCAGGAGGCCTCAAGTTTTGACAAGCTTCTGGGCTTGACCATTACTCCTGATCTTAAATGGAACACGTACATCAAATCTGTTGCCAAGGCCGCTGGAAAAATGGTGGGATCTTTCTATCGATCCGGTAGATATCTCACTGCTGATGCTATTCTCTATCTATATAAGAGCCAGGTACGTCCAAGGATGGAATACTGTTGCCACATCTGGGCAGGAGATGCTAGAAAGGACTTGGCCTGCCTTGATAGAGTTCAAAATAGACTTTGTAGCCTCGTAGGAGATGTCCTTTTCTCTTCCTTGCAACCTCTATCTCACAGAAGAGATGTTGCGAGTTTGTCTCTGATGTATCGTTATTTTCATGGAAAGTGTTCGTCTGAGCTTCAATCTATGGTCCCCCCTCGCCAAACTTTCACAAGAAACACTCGTCTAGCTGTAAACACTATCAATAATTACCCCCACTCATTATCTGTACCTAAACCTAAACGTAGATTCCATGAACAAAGCTTCTTTCTTAGAACTGCACGCCTGTGGAATTGTCTTCCGTTTTCCTGCTTTCCGGCTGACTACAATATGGTTGTGTTCAAGTCTAACGTAAATAAGTTCTTGATGAGCCGTTCCATATAAGTTATCAAATTTACCAAATGTTCATTACTAATGATTACTATATTGTCCAATTTCTACTGTACACTCTTTAACCCTTATCCTTGAGTGGCCTCTTGGCCTTGATAATGTGGTGATGCCTATGTAAAAAAAAAAAAAAGAAGCTTTAAAGTTCTTAAATAAGAAATAGACAAAAACGTCAGAAAAAATTTGCTTCACAGTTCAGTTGTGTATGTTTACGAGAGTTTACTTTCTGGGTAGTTGAATTGTTACAGGACAACTTAAAGGAATTTCAGTACTCGATGTTTATAGGATGTACCATGTTGATGTTGAGCGTCGGCTGATTTCAGTTTAGCAAGCCATTGTGATTTTATCCGATTTTCATTATTTGAAAATGTTTTGAGTTTAACACGTTCTTGTAAAAACTAACTTACTTTTAGAAGCGTATCGAAACGGAGAAAGAATGAAGGTTGCTATTCAAGCCATTTTGTTGTGTTAGTGTTTGTCTTAATCGTGTTTCAATCTCCCTACAGGCACATAATCTCCATTATAAAATGCACCAGTCAACACACACATACTTTCACGTTATGCATATTTTCTTGATTTCTGATATCAAACTTTTCTGTACAGTCAATAGGTATTATTATCTCTTTGATTAAATGTTTATTAAGATCAGGTAAACATTCTTCACGTTGAGATTTGTGTTATTTTCTGTTCTCGTAACAAACAGAGCGTTGTTGAATGAAGTTTGCTTGTTTATATTTTTAAGATAGACTTCCTTGAATGTCCTGTAAAATCACAAGAGAATGCAACTGTGAGCATCGATGCACATGCGGCGATTAAAGACGGTTTAAGACTCTTCGAACCTTCATGAGGTTGTCTTGAGTTTTTCAATAAAGTGCAAACACACATTGGGGGCATTTTCCATTGTAAAGAGTTGAACAACAACAACAAAAAAAAAATGGAAATTAAATTGACTTATAAAAGACTCTACAGTCGATTTTATGAGCTGGGCCTTTCTGCTTGTACTGTGATAAAAATTCTCAAATGCACTAGTAATGTTAGGTTGGATAAACGTGTTAACTTTGGTCAAAATCGAATTCTCTTCTTTAATTGGATTTTTTAGCTTTTCGATTTTCAATACGTATTATATAATATAATATAGAATGGTTTTCTTGTTCTTATCTCCCCTTGGTTGCTTAGGTTCATCCCTAACACAATTTATTTCACTAATGATTGTAAAGATAAATAAAACCTTGGATATTAGAATTTGGCTATATTGATTTTTATTTATATATGTTCTGTTTTTATATTTAATAAGTATAGAGCTGCTAAACAAAAACGGTTGAAAAGATAATCAAGACAAACCAGCATCAAAATTAAAGCAAGGCTGCAATATGGAAGAATAATGAAAGAAAAATGTTTTTTATGCCAATTTATTTTTTTGACAAATAAAAAAAAAATCAATGAAATATTTTTTTATGATAAAGTTTAAAAATGCTTTTTTTTTGTAAATTGTGTTTCTTTTTCTTTTTAGAACATAATGCAAAAATGATTTTTACAGATTTTTTAACTGATTAGGTTAGGGTTAGCTAAGGATTAAAATAATAGTTAATTTATTTTGGCTGGGAAAGTTTGAAGACTTGTTTGCATGTTGGCAAATGTTTTTTGATGATATGCTTTTTTTTCCTGGCAAAATAGATCAATGCTCTGGAGGACTGGGTCATGCAGCTAAAAAAAATACATTTTTGATTGAATTACTTTTCTTTAATTATTGTCTGCCAGCCAGGAATTTTAAGATGCAATCAATTTACAGATAAGGAAGCTGTTTGCTTTTGAAGCCTTCTAATTGGCTAAGCACTTCGGCATCTTTTGAAATATAATCACAAACGCGGATTTTCCCAAAACATCTATATATCTATAAAGGTGAGAATGTGTGTGTGTGTGTGTGTGTGTGTATGTGTGTGTGTGTGTGTGTGTGTGTGTGTGTGTGTGTGTGTGTGTGTGTGTGAAGACATTTCTCAACCTATATATTCAACGGATTTTTTATGCACAATCTTGAAATTTATTGGTTGTATAAGACGACTGCTAAATGACGAAACCATCTTTGTTTAGCTAGGGTAGAGATTGCAACACCTGGTATCACCTCTTTGGTGAAGTTATGCTAGGACCCCTTGAAAAACTTCGGCTCGTGTCGTCTGGTACTTTGAAAGATGTTACATTGAATTCTTGTATGCTGAAAGCAAATATCGAAGCTCACACAGGCAAGAAAGACAATAGATGCTTGAATTCTATTCTACGGAAGGTTAATTTCACAAAGTTTACAGACTTTTTACATATATGTATAAGTGAAGTTCTTAAAACATTTCTCGTCAGAAGCGGCAGCAGTGGAGGGAGGGGGGAGTGTTCATGTCTCAGGGAGCAGTATTGTTACTTCGAGTTTCACGCACAAACTCTGGCTGGAAACTGACTAATTTCGTGCGACACTAGCATTATGTATCGGTGTGTGTGTTTGGGGTGGAAAATCTCCAAGCCAATCAAATTACGCCAACGAATTTGGGGAAAACCCCAAATTTTGTGGGTGTGCAAATCGGCCATATCACTAATTTTGCAATCTGGGCTCAAAGTCAACATCTAATTCTCATGACCTCAGGGGTCACCGGCTGTCAGTCAGAACCCCTGGTACTGACTCATTAGGCCAGACGATGTCAACGCTATTGTTCTAACATTTCCTGTCGTCAATTTCGAATAACAAAATATATCTCTGATTTTCAAACAATAAAACAATTTATATCTATTTTGACAATGAAATAAAATATATATTTATATCTTATACTTTAGGTCTTTGAGATATCCGCTGTTGCCCGGGACCTATGAAAGTAATCTTCTTCTTCAGCTCCCGAATGGGGAGCAAAACGCTCCCTTCAGTCAATTACGTTACAATGAAATATTGGTTTTTAAAGATGATTTTTTAACTTTAAGACTCGTCTTATACGCTGAAATATACGGCATATATAATTGTTTATAAATATGATAATAATAATAATAATAGTATATAATAATGTATAAATATATATAATTGTTTATAAATATAATAGTATATAAATATATATATATAATTTTTTAATAAATATAATAATGATAATATCTAAATATCATATATTTCAGCATATAAGGTGACCATCAAATAAGACGAGATACAAAATTAGAGCAAATTTTAATAAATTAATCATATATCGGTTGTATAAGACGATTGCTAAATCACAAAACCATGTTTGTTTAGCCTAGACTAGAGATTGCAACACCTGGTATCTTATGAAATACTGGTTTTTAAAGATGATTTTTTTAAACTTTAAGAGTCGTCGTATACGCCCAAATATACAGTAGATAATATACCAGTTAGAAAACCCTTTCAGAGGTCAACTAGCATACATGCATCATTGCAAACTTCCTGTTTCTTCAATTTACCTATGGCTGCTGATTATGACAGCCGTTTACATGGCTTCATAAGTACTTAAATTCACTTTCATTTGGATGTTGCTGGTGGCCAAGAGGCAATGCACTAGCCCACAAAGCCAGGATTGGAATTGTTGATTAGGTTCGACTCTCCTGACCAGCAGTAATTATCACTTCCTGCACTAATGATTGCATAAACATGAGACACTAGCGTTTGTAGGTCTAAAAAATTATGAATATTTATGGAAAATCTTTTATATATATATATATATATATATATATATATATATATATATATATATATATATATATATAACCTGGCTTGCGGTAGTTGCCTGTCTAGCCGCACTATGAGCTTCGATGCAGCGAAACAGTACTGTATGTGGATGACTATATATATATCTATATATATACTATTATATGAAAGGAACTTTCTGTGTGTGTGAGTTTATCTCCTATGGACTCGGAAACGGCTGAGGCGATTCTTTTGTAATTTTACACGAAGATACTTGATGTGCCTGGGAGTGTTCTTACGCAAATTTGGTATTGAAATGCTTCTGATAAGTATCAAAAATCGATAATCAGTAAAATCTGATGAAAGAACGAAGTCCGATTTTGATCAAAGTTAACACTTTTATACAACCTAACATCAAAAGTTAATTTGAGAAGTTTTATCACAGTAATATCAGAAAGACCCAGCCTATAAAATCAACTGTACATTCTTTTATAAGACAAGGGTGCGTTCGAAATGAATCCTTCTTTTAAGAGCACAACTGAACCATGATACTTGACTTTAGTACGTTTCACTTTAATCCAAGTGATTATGTAAAAATAATTTCATAAAATCAAGATTTGGTTCTTTGATAAGACAGGGGTGCGTTCAAAATGAATGTTTCTGTTTAAGGCACAGCCGGAACATAATACTTGACTTTTGCATTTTAACTTGAAGCCATTATTTTAAGATAATTTTATAAAATCAACAGCAGATTCTTTTTTGGACTAAAAATCACTGCAGCGAGACATGTGAAGCTTCCTCCCGGTACACTGCGAAGGAATTAGTACAGACAATCAATCGATTTTATTTCGATGACAATAAAAGTAATGGCGGGTAGAAAATTTGTTGGTCCTCATTCAATTCTGAACAACCTCGTTTCTCCCTGCTAGTATATATATATATGATACGAAATTTATAAGATATTGTTCATCTTATCGTTTATCTTTTTCAACATATTAAAATGTTCAATTCCTGACAGCACCTGTTTCATGCTGAAAGAATTTAACATTTTAACATGCTGAATGAAATAAATGGTAAGATGGACAGCATCTTGGAATTTGGAATATAAACTTTTTGTCATTTACTTGTATATGCTCTGTAGTTACATAAATTAAAGAATTAGTATAAGGGATGGCATATAATTGAATAAGCATATTTTCCCATAAACACACACACACACACACACACACACACACACACACACACACACACACACACACACACACACATATAAATATATATACTCATCCACATACAGTACTGTTCCGCTGTATCACAACCCATCAGTGCGGCTAGATAGGCAACTGTCTCTAGCCATATCTATCTATCTATCTATCTATCTATCTATCTATCTATCTCTCTCTCTATATATATATATTTCTGTAGAAATATATTTTCTTATAATATATATCAATCCTTATTTAAGAAGCTCAATGTAATTATAGAGCAATATAGAGAATAAATGACGAAAAGTTATATTCCAAAATTCATGATGTTGACCATCTTATAATTTATTCCTTTAATTAAGTCAGAAGGACATAATAGATTCACTGATTGACATAATAATTAAGTGATTGATTTTGAGCTACGAAACAAATACTGTAATGAATTGTATAAGTCAACTGAATTAAAGGAATAAATTATAAGATTGTCAACATCATGAATTTTGGAATATAACTTTTTGTCATTTATTCTCTCTCTCTCTCTCTCTCTCTCTCTATATATATATATATATATATATATATATATATATATATATATATTATATGTTATTATACATAAAGTATACATGGGATCTAAGAAACAGAAGATTTTAAACTTCATTCTGAATTCTGCCTTGACAACGGAAAATGCTCTGAGAAGCACTTCTCGAGATGGAAAACATTATAATACAGGATGGCCCACTTAAAAGTAGCCCAGAAAATTTAGTAGAGATGAGGGTCATTCTTTTATTGTTTAAATTACCTATAGTGTTATAAAAGATGCTGCTGAGAGTGCTCCCCGTTGGCATCTATGCATTTCTGGATACGTTTAACAACGTTTGCAGATACTGACTGTAGATCTCCGTTGATTCTCCTGATAGCGTTGGTAATGTTCTCTTTTAGTTGGTCTAGATTGTGAGGATTATTTGCAAAAACTTTTTGCTTTAAAGTCCCAATTAATCATAATAATCGTTCTGAACCTTGGCACTGCCCGCCACAACATAATACAGATACTATGCTCTGATCCTAGCTAAAGGGTCACTACATAACAAAATTAAAATTGGGTAGCTATAAGCCAAGTTTAATTTACTGGCTTAATTGCTATTTGGGTCTGACTTTGAAAATCCGACGAAATAATTTTATATGCTAGATGTTAAAATAAATAGATCTTCAGAATATTCGTTCTTATTATTGACTGGACTTTGGTTATCCTTCGTCTATCATCTGAATGGTTGCATCGTATGTACGGTTTATGGCGTATCTTTGAACATGTCTTCTCTTATTCTTCAAAGTTGTTCAAGCATTCTTTAATGGTTGCACATTAAATTAATGCTAATAAAAGCTGTTTCGAAAGATTCGTACATTTACGACCAAGAGACAATAGCATTGTATTGTCTAATAGCACAAAAGCTAGCATTAAAATAATGAAGAAAAAAAAATAATAGGATTCAACACTGCTTTTTTGTTTGTTTTTGTTTAAAATTAACTTCGTTTTTAATTAATACTTCTTTCATTAAATTAATAAAACAAACAATTACCAACCATTAATGGTTATGGATATGAGAAAATTACTTGCTTGGATTAATGAAACAAGTAATTTTAAGATTCCGAGCAGAATATAGAAAAAAAAAGATAATTATTTTAAAGCTCATGAAAAGATAATTTAAAGTTCGAGGGAATGTTCTGGATTATTACAGTATTTGTTCCTTTGTTACTTAATTTGTTTTATTAGATCCTTGTACAATTTTTAATATTTTATTTTGTTATCAGTATTAATTTTATCTTTGAGAATCATTATTTTTCATGTCTGCTAAATCCAATTAAAAGACCACAAATAGAAAAATCAGATATTTCAATGTTTTTTCATTATTAAAAACATTCTTTAATGTTTCAGAATTTTTGAGATAATGCTTAATAACTTGGATCACTTGGGCTGTTATTTTCCTCTTTTTTTTTTGCAAAGGGTAACCACTTATCAAGGCCTGAAGACCATTCGAGGATAAAGGTTAATGGATGTAGAGTAGTCATCGGGAAAATTGCATAGGAATAATTAGTAGTGGAAATTTGGTATGATTTGATTATTTAAGGAGACATCTCAGCAAGAACTTGTTTACATCGGACTTGAAGACGATAATATTGTAGTCAGCTGGAAAGCAGGCCGGCAAAACAGGGTTCCACAGGTGGGCAGTTCTAGGAAAAAAGCTTTGTTCATAGAATGCATGATTAGATTTAGGCACAGATAGAGAGTGAGGGAAATTGTTGATAGTGGTTGTAGCTAAACGAGTGTTTTTTGTGAAAGTTTGGCAAGACGGGATCAGGGATTAAAGCTCAGACGAGCACATGCCAGGAAAATAACGATAGAGCAGAAACAGGCTAGCAATGTCTCCTCTGTGGGAAAGAGGTTGCAGGGAAGAGAAAAGGGCATCACCTACCAGGTTTTAAACTCTGTCAAGGGGGGATAGTGTGCTTCGATCAGTTCTTGTCCAGATGTGGCAACAGTACTCCATCCTCGGTCGTACTTGGCTCTTATACAGGTAGAGAATTGCATCAGCAGTGCGATATCTACAGGAGTGGTAGAATGATCCAATCATTTTTCCAATAACGGATTTAATGCATGTGCTCCATTTCAGATCAGGAGGACAGGACGCTTGTTAAAGCATGGTACTCTCCAAGACAAGAGCCATTCATTTTAATTTGGGCCAGATGGGAGTCAGAACGTTGATAATGGAAAGAGAGAAGCTTGGCTTTATATTCAGTAAAGTAAACCAGTCACTTTTTTTTTCTATTGCACCACATGCTTAAGATCAGAGAGAGACCTTGTTTTTTTTGTTTTTCTTTTTTTAAATTTTTTTCCGTTGAAGATTATAATGCTGGGTATGGAGCTGCCAAGCTAGCTGCCAACATTACCCTGCTTTTTATTGAAACTAACCGAGAGCTCTTTTTAGTATCCTCACTGTTCCAGGCCCTCTCGGTGGGGCATTAGAATACGCCAACTGCCCCCCTGCAGAGGGTAAAAGTCCTTCAATGGGGGTCCTGGATATGACCTTAAACTATATCCAGTGGTGAGGCCCCAGCTTGTGGGCTTTGGGGAGTGTGGAGCCACCCTTTAATTACCATTGCTCCCAGGTCCACTCTGACTCGGAGTGGTAGTACCTGTTTGGGTCCCAACTATGGGTTAAATAGAAACCGACGTGAAAACAACAAATATATTCTATTAAAAAGATTTTTCTTCAAAATCTTTGGATTCGGCATTAAATAACCCGAAAAGGGTTGATATGCCGTAAAACAAAAACAACCAACCAACCTCACTGTTCCCTTAAGTGCAATTGTCTGGATCTCTTTTGCACTTGGTTCACCAGGAATATGAGTTAGGTATGACTTCAAGTTCTTCTTCATAGGCCCTGTGGCACCTATAATAACTGGTATGATTGATATCCTCTTAAGATTCCAGTTTCTTTTCATATCATACATGAGACCTTGGTATTTGGTCTGTTTCTCTCTTTCAGCTGTGTTTAGACCGCCATCATTAGGAACACTCACTTCAATCAAGGTTGCAACTCTCTCTGACTTATTCCATATAACTATGCCAGCTTTCACAGCAGCATTTTCAAGGTAGGTGGCTGTAGGGATTACATGGTCGTAATGTATGGTATATAAGTCATTTCCAACTGTTCTTTCAGGTTGATGTTCCCAGGACTTGCTGCTACACTGGATGTTTAATTTTTTATAGATGGTCCAGTGGAGGTACTTACATACTCCTCATGTCTCGCTGTATAGTAGCCGTCCCCTAGAAGAACCTTGCAACTTGATATCAGATGACTAACACTTTCCAGTTCTGTATGGCAGAACCTGCATTTGGTCATGTCTGGCCTTTGAAGTGTTAACGTAGATGGTAGCGTCGTGTGCATAAATGTCTATGAATAATTTAAGAGCATGATTTGGAAGATCATTGATAAAGATCAGGAAAAAAGTTAAGTCCAGGATGGAACCCTGAGAGACGTCAGCGTTGATACTATGAGCTTCTAATTTCTGCTCATCAACTAGTACTCTTATAAAACTATCAGAGAGAAAGGATTTGATAACTGAGAGAATATTTCCAGCAATTCTGTAGCTGGAAATCTTGTGAAGTAGACCTTTATGCAATTCACCACCACCATAGCCTTGAGCCCCTAAGGAGCATAGACCATCTACAACTTTGTAGATGCTTTTGTAGCGACTGAGTTCTTTTTACGGGGTGAGGGTGCTGGCTCCACGCCCAACCTACCCAGAAGGTACATACAGCGCCTAGCCTTCCCAAATGGTCACTCATCTGGTACTGGCCAGGCTCAACATTGCTTTACTTCAGTGATCTGACGAGAACCAGTGTGTCGTACACCTTTATGCAATACCATATAAAAAGCCTTTGATATGTCAAGAGCAATTTCTCTAGAAACGAAGCTCCCATCAAGAGATTCACTAATCCTGTGTGATATTACAGTCAGCACATCAGCTGTAGATCTAGCAGAAGGGAAACCATATTCACAACGTTTCGACCGATGTACCAGATCAGTTCAAAAGTTTTTGCCGGTTAAAAATTTCGTCTTGAAAATGAAAAACTGTCTTTTTAAAAATCTTTACTTATAATTAGAAGATGTACCCAGTATTACACGCAACGTTAAATTCCTTTAAAAAATGAACTAAAAAAACAAAAAGACAGAAAAGAAACCGAGACATGTGCATCCGAGTTTTATGTTTTTTTTCTAAACAATTCACTTCTTGTAAGTAAAAAAAAAAAAAAAAATACTCTAGCTGAGATTGAAACCAAAATCTAAGGAAGTGAGTCAAATACGTTAACCATTAGACCAGCTTACCGCGATCTGTAAAAAGTGTTTTAAAACCTTGTGAAACAGTTGACAAACAAAAACAAATCAGATTACCCCCCCCACGTACTAATTTTTCAATTTTTACACCTGAGCAGCTCTTTAAAGATTTTCCACGTGTTTGAATATGCTTATATATCAAATTTTAAGTCTGTAGTTCAAAAATTCGTTGAGTATATAGGTTGAGAATTGTCCTCACATACACACACATTCTCACTTTTATAGATATCTAGACAATAACAATTAGGTTTTAATGTTAAATTTGAATCTAACTCGTGGTCAATCTTGCCTTGTTATCTAAATGGTTTTGTAATCCTAGAAATCAATGATAACCCGAGAGAGATAGATCTTTTTTTTTTTACATAGGAGTCCCCACTTATCAAGGCCCTGAGGCCACACAAGGATAATGGTTATTGCGTGTACAGTAATCAATGGGATAATATCGTAGCAGTCGTTATTAATGGAAATTTGGTAGATTGGATTACTTAAGGGGGCGGTTCATCAAGAATTTGTTTATGTTGGACTTGAAGACAACCGAGTTGTAGTCAGCTGGGAAGCAGGCAAACGGAAAAGAGTTCCACAGGCGTGCAGTTCTAAGAAAGAAGCATTCTTCGTGGAATCTACGTTTTGATTTAGGCACAGTTAAAGAGCGGGGAAAATTATTGACAGTGGTTTCAACTAGACGGGTGTTTATCGAGAAAGATTGGCGACGGGGGTGGGGACCAGAGATTGGAGATCAGACGAGCACTTGCCATGGAAATAACGATAAACAAATGGGGAAAGATTTCCCAACCAAATTCGCCTAGGAGATCTTTATTCAGTAGTGCTGTGTGAGGACGAGCATTATCATGATGGAAGATGATTCGCTTTCGCTTTCTTTAAAATGAAGATCGTTTTCGGGTCAACTATTGCAGAAAAATATGAATGATGCTTTAATAATCTGGTGGAAATATCTGCCAAGCATGACCATCTGATGCCTCTGTTCAGTCTCGAAAGACAAAGGATACCCCCTGCAGGGGCAGCTGCGTGTGTAATTATGTAGCAAGAGTTACACAATCCCAACCACACCTCTCCTGAATCGGCACTGCTTGAGTCCAGTGGCAAAGAAAGTCCAGGACGACTGGAAACAATGCCGAGATAAGCGGAGAGTATATACAGCACCTAGAAGTCCTAAATAGTCACTAATCTGCTACTGGCCAGGCTCATTGTTGCTTAACTTCGGTGACCTGACGAGAACTGGTGTGTCAAATGTGATTATGCCGTATATTTGACCATCACCGTGGCACATAAAAAAAGAAAAAAAACTCTATTTTCCTGATGATATTTTTTTATGGATCGAAATTCTAAATTTAATTTTAATGATGTATTTATTGAAAGTTAGCTTTTTAAAAAAAAAAAATCATTGAAAATTTTATATCTATATCATTAATTGCTAAATGAAATATGTTTTTAAATTGCAACAAAATGTACATTACATAAAATAAATCCATGGTAATTTTTTTATTCAATTAAAATTAAATTTTTATACCTTACTTTTTAAAATTTATAAAAGTGCACTTTGAAGATAAATAAATTTCAAATTGAATCTTGTACCTTTATTTTTAAAACCCATAGTAAAAACATTTCGTTTAACAATTTTCATGCCTTGAATGAAATGCTTTTCTAACTTGTATCTTATCTTTTAAGATTATATTTTAAAACTCTCCTTCTCTCTATTTCAGTTTTTATTTCTCCTCACACCACAACTCATTTCTGCAACCCCCTCTTTGTATTATTACAGGTCTGAATATCTCCTCTGTTTCAGTTTCTATTTCTCCTCACACCACAACTCATTTTTTGCATTTTTTGCAACCCCCTCTGTGATAGTATGAACCATTACCTCCTCTAAAAGAACTCTTCAGTAAAGAAGTCTCAGATATACCGCCACTTCCGTTTAACACGGAACTGGAGTTCAATAAAAAATGGAGACCGTATTCCGCTTATCATAAATGAATCTCATGTTTTGGTATTCTTTTACATAATGTTCCATGGTGGCAGCGGTGGTGTTTCCCATTTGGGAAACCTTACGAACAGGTCGTCCCTATTATATACACACGACAGTAAAAGAAATATAAAAAAAAATGTAATACAGGTCTGAATAATGAGAAAATCTGAAGTTTTTTTTAACAAAAACTTTGGAATAACTTTTTTAGATTAAAATTTTAAACTTCGTTCAGAATAGAAAATCTTTAAAATTTAATAAGGAACATATTTCATATAGGTTTCGTTAACAAATATTCAGTACATAAAGAGAAAAATAGACATGAAAATTTCAAAAGGACTGTATAACTGATTACGGTCAATAGTAGTCCTCGCCAGTGAAAGTCTTTGTTATTATTATTCTATTATTATTATTATTATTTAAAACATTTTGTGTCCTGCTCTTTTTCGCGAGGACTAATATATATATATATATATATATATATATATACATATATATATATATACATATATATATATACATATATATATATACATATATATATACATATATATATGCATATATATACATATATATATATACATATATATATACATATATACATATATATATACATATATATATACATATACATATACATATACATATATATACATATATATATACATATATATACATATATATATACATATACATATATATATACATATATATATACATATATATATATCATATATACATATATATATACATCATATATACATATATATACATATATATATACATATATATATATACATATATATACATATATATATACATATATATACATATATATACATACATATATATACATACATATATATATACATACATATATACATACATACATATATACATACATACATATATACATACATACATATATATATACCTATTCCTTGGAGTCGATTAAGCTACCTACAATTTATGCCACAGAAGACATTCTGTTACTTTTAATTCATAGCTGAAAGCCTCCATTAACTTTTCCCATTGAAAAGTGTTGTCTACACAATGTTTTGTAAATGGTTCGGTTTTAAGATTTTCACTTCTCAGACAACAACTGCTTGCAAGAACAATTCGCAGAATTAAACGTAGTCTACCTAAAAGCAGGAAATGGTGTGACATTCTCTTTAGGGCGTAAGAATTCGGCTTTTATTACAATCACTTACATTATCACACTAGCGGATAAATTCAAGATTCAATACATCAAGTTCGGAAACACTTGGCCAGCTTATCTCTTTAGATTTCTCTGACCCTTCAACTGTAGTACCGTGATAAAAAAGGTCACTTTAATTTCTGTTGTAGGTCATTCATCATAATAGGCAGTCCTTGATATATAGTATAACTAGCAAGGCCACCCAGCGTTGCTCGGGGTTGTATAAGATAATGAGAAAAATTTTGAACATACCTGTTATTCTTAGAATATAGGAAGTTTTTATGTCTATGTATCATTTGGCATCTTGAGCAAAAGAATATTTTACTTACCCTAGGACGGGTATTACACAATATATGTGGAATAATTGTACCTTCCTTAGGACAGGAAATTTACAAAAAAATCCTTATCTAGGGCGGGTAATGTACAACACATATTTTAAATTATTTACATAATTTTCTGTTGTGCTTAATTTTCGGTATGTCACAGGTAAGAGTTGTTTGTTTTACATAAGAGTGCTATAGTGTAGAAGCACCGGATTTTTTATATGAATGTTATACTACTCGAATATCTTACATGATTTTCGATTTTGAGAACTTATATGTACGTCACAGATAAGAATTTTTTCATATGGGTACTCTACTACACCAGTACCTTATTTCCTGGGTAGGATACTGTAGAAGTACCTGTTTTTCTAATTTAAAAAATGAAAGAACTCGATAGTTTTAAGTAATTTTCTGTTGTGCTAAATTTTCTGTGCGTCTTGAGTAAGAATTTGTTTGTTTTTTTTTCATCTGAGTGCTGTAGTGAAGAAGCACCTTATTTCTCATTTAAAAGTCATGCTATTCGAATATATAACGTAATTTTCGGTTTTAATAACTTTTATGCGAGCCACAGGTAGGATTTTCTTTGTTTTTCATCTGAGTGCTATACTGAACAAGTACCTTATTTCTTGAGTAGGATAATATGCAAGTACCTTTTTTCTAATATACAGATGAAACTACTCGATGATTTTAGATAGTTTTCTGTTGTGTTAAATTTTTTGTATGTCGTAGGTGAGAGTTTGTTTTTATATTAGAGTGCTATATTAAAGAAGAACCTTATTTTTTATATAAATGTCATAACACTCGAATATATTACATAATTTTCGCTTTTGATTACTTTTATGTACGTCACAGGTAAGATTTCTTTTGTTTTTCATATGGCTACTATACTGCAACAAGTACCTCATTTCTTGGGTAGGATACTGTACAAGTATCTTTTTTCTAATTTAAAAATGAAAACTCGATACATTTATGTAATTTTCCGTTGTGCTAAATTTTCTGTACGCCAGGGGTAAGAATTTTTTTTTTTTATCTGGGTGCTATAGTGAAGAAGCACTTTATTTATCATATGCAAATCATAATACTCGAATATTAAACGTGATTTCCGGTTTTAATAACTTTCATGTATGTCACAGGTAATACTTTCTTTGTTTTTTTCATATGAATACTATACTACACAAGTACCATATTACTTTGATAGAATTTCTTATGCGCATAAATACATTAAAAAGTAAGTGATCGCTGTCTGATTTTTGGAATATGATATCTATACAAATGCACAAACATATATAATACATTAAATTTATGATCAGTTAATTAGTAAAAGAGTGAATTCAATACATAGAAATATATAATCATATACGCATACAAAACATTCATAATGATCGGTTAATTAGTTTAGGAGTGAATCCAATACATAGAAATATATAAACATATACACATAATAAAAATTCATAATGATCGGTTATTTAGTTTAGGAGTGAATCCAGTACATAGAAATATGTAAACATATACGCATAATAAAAATTCATAATGATCGGATATTTAGTTTAGGAGTGAATCCAGTACATAGAAATATATATAAAAATAATATAATAATGATAATAAAAAGTCATAATGATCGATGAATTTAATCTTTTGGGACTACATGGGGGGTGGTGAACCAAATGATGGACTTAGTCATTTCTTTTATTGCATGGTGCAAAACTTATATTGTCATAGGTTAAGTCCGAAAACTGCATCGTTTGTTCATTTTCACCAGGATTTGACGTTCCCCGGGGACTTTGGGCCTAAATGAGGGGGGGGGGGGCTGAACTTAGTCATTTTTTATGCCTCGTCCACTGTGTACTCATGGGGGACCATGCATAACACACTTGTTCTTATTCTGTCTATTTGCGTTAGTTTCACTTTTTCTGAAAAACTACTGAGCCGGTCCGTTTGTATTTTGTATGGAGCTTTGTTATTATATGGTCCAGCGAATTAAATATTGTAGTATCTGTTCAGTGTATAGTTAGGAATCAACAGAAATTCGTTACCACAATACATATTTATTCTAGAGATCTCTATCTACTATTATAAAAAAGGAACTGTTTCTGTGTGTCTGTGAGTTCGTTCCTTATGGATTCGAAAACGGCTGGGTCGATTTTTATGAAATTTCACACGAAGGGACTTGATGTGCCTGGCAGTGTTCCTAGATAGGTTTTGTGTCGGAATGTCTTGATAATCGATAATCGAAATAATGTGATGAAAGAAGGAACAGGCGATTTTGACCAAAGTTAACACCTTACACAGCCTAACACCACAAGTGTATTTCAGAAGTTTATTACAACACAAAGCGAAAGGCCCAGCATATAAAATCAACAGTAAGTTCTTTGATATGACAGAGACGCGTTCGAAATGAATGTTTCTGTTAAAAGCACAATTTCACAATGATACTTAACTTTTTCATTTTAAAACTTAAATTCAAGCCATTATCACCACACAAGCAGTAAAGCCAGGCATCTAAAATCGACAGTAGGTTCTTTGATATGACAAGGGTACGCTCGAAATTAATGTTTCGGTTTAGAGCACAATTGAACCATGATATTTGACTTTTGCATTTTAACTTTTAATGCAAGCCATTATATTTAAAATAATTTTATAAAATCAACGATAGGTTCTCTACAGTGCAATGCATACTACAATATAATGTTAACTTAATCACTGCAAAAGGCATGTGAAGCTTCCTCCAGATGCATTGTGATGGGTCCTCAATTAGAGCAGGTAATTAATCCATTTGATTGAAAAATGGGCTGCTTCATCGATTTTGATGACAATAAAAATATTTGAGTGTGAAACATTCTTTGATTATCATTTAATCCCGAGCAACGTCCGGTCACCCTGAAAGTTTGGTATAAAACACTCATCCTTAATTAATGACATAACTTTTGCTTGTGTTTAACAGTTGCATTATATTTTCTAAACTGTGTTTGTACGGCCTATATTTTTATAGTGAAAAAAAAGGGGATATTGATCCCTGAAATGTAATTCCTTCCAGCAACCATATTAAATTGACCCCAATTTTAGAGAGATATCGTCTACCCAGAACGTAAGTTCTTTCAGCAAACACACAATATTAGCGCCAATCTGCAGAAGGGATACCATTTCTTTATAATATTTCTTCCAACAAATATACCAAATTGGTGCCAATCTGCAGAGAGATGTCAGTTTCCCAAAATATGAGCCCTTCAAGCAAAATTTACCAGATCAGCTCCATCTGAAGAAGAATATTGTTCCGTGGTTCATATCTTATTTGGTGACCAGGCCAAAACGCGCTTTGAAGATAGCCATTTTGATTTTCGGATCAAATGAACTTTCTTATCGCCTTTAGATACATCTTTTACAAACTTCGCGCTTGTGTCCCCATAAAGATACGTAATAAATAGTTTCACCTTTACGAATATGTTATTGAATATTTTCTGCTAGATATTGACTTATCCCAAATAAATATCTTGTCACATTTGTTTCTGTTTTTCTTTGTTTTTTTGTATATTTAACCTTTCTTTAAATAAATATTAGATTTTATATAATCCTTTGTGTTGAGAGTTGTTTCTTTGATGTGTTTATATTATTTCCCGTTATTCAAACCAATCACACACACACACACACATATATATATATATATATTGGTGATTATGCTGTATGTATATATATATATATATATATATATATATATATATATATATACACATATAGCATAATCACCAATATATAACCAATCACATCTATCTATATATATATATATATATATATATATATATATATATATATATATATATATATATATATATATAGACGTTAACTTTAATAGCGTTAAAAAAATCAACAACAGACCCCGTAAACAGATAACCGTTAAAAAAACTAAGCAGCAAATCGTCTATAGCATCATAGCGTAATGGGCTAGGATGCTGGAATGAAATACACACACACACACACACACACACACATATATATATATATATATATATATATATATATATATATATATATATATATATATATACCCACGCATATATATATATATATATATATATATATATATATATACATATATATATATATGTATATATAATCAAACGTGATTATGCCATATATATATGTATATATGGCATGATCACGTTTGAAACACCAGTTCCTGTCAGATCACCAAAGTTAAGCAATGATGAGGCTGATCTGTGAAGTTCTATAATGGGCTTTATGTACCTCGAACAGCAACTTGGTTTGCTGATGATTATATAGTGAGAGGAGAAGTGATAAATCAATAAATAATTAGACATTTCTCTACTCGAGCATTTCCGTCTATTTGTTTGTTTTTGCTTTCTTTTCTTTTTACTCTTCTAGTCTTTCTACATTGCTCTCAGCTTTTCAAATTTCCATATATTTCTTTACCAGCAATGCTTCAAGCAAACTACTATTTACTTTTATATATACATACGTATACACACACATACACACACATATGCACACATACACACATATATACATGTATACATACACACACACACACACACACATATATATATATGCATATATATACATTCATATATATATACATACATGCATCTATGATATTTGCTTCTTTTTGTCAGGAGTTTGACATCTCTTCAGTCAACTGCTGTGCGGCTGTAAGCACGTGGGTGCCTTTTAAACTCAGCTTCCGTCCTACATGGACGTGTTCATATGTGGCATAAACACTTTCGAATGTGTTCGAATGTTAATTATTGAATGACGTGCCAAGCCACTTTTTCATTTGCAGATTAGACTAAAAGTATGACATTTTAGCATTAGCATATGATTGTCGTTCCTGTTTTTGATTGTGGGATTTCAAATGTTTTGCAAAACCAGCGCTTGACAAAAGGTACCTGTCACAAATAGAGCACTTCAGTTCCGGCTGTTGTTTACACACATGCATAAATCTCTTATGTCCTCTTCTAACATCGGAAGTAAAGTCATATTCTTTTCTTGAATATTTATCCCTAATATTCATCCTACAAAATCTGTATTCGATTCTGGTAGGTCAGTTCTTTTTGTGAGCGTTGTTGCATGTTGTTAAAAACAATAAAATGTAATTCGATTAATTTAGATATTATTATTTTTTTTACTAGGAAGTTCACCAATTATCAAAGCCAAGAGGTCACTCAAGGATAAATGTTATGTGTTAGGTAGATGGTGTGACAAGATCAGACACGGTGGAGCTTGGATAGGGCTAGATTATCTAAATGGACGACTCAATAGGAATTTATTCACATTAGACTTGAAAATGAGAATGTTATAGTCAGCCGGGAAACAGAAAAAAGGATATTGCGTCCCACAGGCGGACAGCTCTAGGAAAGAAACTGCTCGTAGAATTTTCGTTTAGTTTTGGACAGAGATAGAGAATGAGGAAAGTTGTTGGTGTTGTTTTAGCTGGGCGAGTATTTGTTGTGAACGTTTTATGGGGGATGGACCATGGATTGGAGCTCTGTCGAACACCTATCATAAAAGTATCTATAGAACGATGACCTACTCACAGCATCTCTTCTGTGAGAAAGAGGGAGGCGAAAAGGTCATCGCCAGCTATATTTCTTTCCAGAAAATATTCTGACAAGACTGGAATTATTTTAATACTGACTCCATTATAAAAAAAAATCAGACGTAACTCTGTAATGGTCGATGAAAAGTTTCTTCCCTTTGTTTGTAAAAAATAACAAAAGAAAAAAATACATATAAATAAAAAAAAGAAAGTGTGAATTAAAAGCAGGGCAAGTGCTCGTTTGAGCTCCAATCTATGGTTACCCCCTTGCGAAACTTTCACGAAAAACACTCGTCTAGCTGAAAACACAATAATTTCCTTCACTTTTTATCTGTGCCTAGACCTAAACATGGATTAAATGAAGAAAGATTCTTTCTTAGAACTGCACGCACGCCTGAGGAGCTCTGTTCCATTTGTCTGCTTTCCAACTGACTACAATCTGGTTGTCTTCAAGGCCAAAGTAAACAAGTTCTTGATGAGCTGTCCCTTTTAGTAATCCAACATACCAAATTTCCTCTACTAATGATTACTACGATATTGTCCCATTGACTACTGTACACTCATTAAGCTTTATCCTCGAGTGGCCTCCGGGCCTTGATAAGTGGTGACTCCTTTGTAAAAAAAGAAAAGAAAACAAAAAACACTACCGGGCACATCTGGGTAGGTACAGCTAGGTTTAATGCATATGTAGAAGATGCCAGAGACTAAGAGATAATAATGTGTAGAAACTTTTGTCATTGCTCCACCGAAATTCTGAAGGAAATGATATATGTTCTGTGTTTAAAAGATGAATATGTCTAGTTATTGATTAGTTTCCGTCTGGAGACATCTTTCTCAGGAATGTATTGACGTATTCAAGAATGAGACGTATACGAGTTGATGGGCATAATATGGAAGAATAATCGAACCCAGTTATTTTGCCCTCATTTGTATTTGAGATTTTCAACAAAATAATGTATTTTCTAGCCATCAGTTCTATTTTCTTCATTTTTGTCACATATTATTCGAGGCGGGGGGGGGAGTAAATAGCCAGTATGTCTCAGAATCGAAGGAAACGTTTTTCTTAATTGTTATAAAACGATATATTGGCATTTTATGGCAGACAGTTGACGTACAGAAAATTTAAATCGAATAGTTTTATTCAAAATTTAGTTCAATGAATTATTTTATTGCAGTTTCACCCCAAAAAAGGCACAGTGCCACTTTGATATAGGGGGCTACTATCTGGGACATGATTTGTAGGGATACTATGTGGGGAGCTGAGCAGCAAGATGTCTGTTTACATTACACTTGGACTTCTGCATGTCAGTACAGTCTGGGAAACAGGAACCCGGGAGGGGATTTCAAAGTCTAGTAGTCCTAGGGAAGAAACTATTAGAGTAGAAGGCTGTGTAGGGGTGGGATTTTGCTGCTTTTCAAGGCGTATTTACATCGAGGTAGTACTAAGACTTGTAGTTCGTTGGAGAATCTACAATTAAAGTACTTGTAAAACAGGCAGAGAGATGCAACATTTTGTTGAGAGGTCAACAGCAGTTGAATCCTAGCTGATACTGCGGAACCTATTTTGCTCAATTTCATGACTGTACAGGGGCATTCATTCATGATTCGGAATTGTTCAGTTTCTTTTCAGAGCGCTCCTATGGATGTGAAGTTGAAAGTTGATCTCTTCCGAAGTTATTATGAAAGTGGGAACTCATCTGCAGCATCTGTATGACAACTGAAATGCGAAAAGAAGTGGAATGTCCTTTGCTCCTGTTCTGTTTTACCCAGACATAAATTCTATCCAACTTTAACTGTTTTTAAAATGGCTGTGCTGTTAAATTAAACAACTCGTAGGCATTACTTTTTATTGCATGCTTCCGTCGCCTTCATCACTTTTCCGGTTCGAAACTAACTTGAAATTCATACGTTTCCATTTGTCTTATATCTCTCGCCATTTTCTGTTTTTTTTTCTACTTACCTTTATCATACGTTTATGTGCATATTTTGTAATCTTTGGCGTCCCCCCTCCCTTACTAAACCTTTATAAAAAAAAACACTCGACTAGCTACAACCACTATCAACAACTTCCCATATCTGTGTCTAAATCTAAATTCAGATTCCATGAACAAAGCTTTTTTCATAGAACTGCCTGCATGTGGAACACTGTTCCACTGGCCTGCTTCCCAGCCAATTACAATAATTCTGTTTTTTTTATTTTTAAGAAGAAATAATTTGCTAAGATTTTATTATCTTCCTTGTCGGTGTAACATATAAAAATTTCTTTGCAAAAATACTTCCGTTTGATCTAATAAAAAAACAAACTGTTTTTAGGATCAGACTTTTTCGATCTTCGATACTTATCGGATGGATTTCTATACAAAACATATCTAAGAACACTGCCAGACATATAAATTATATTTGTATGAAATTTGCAAAGGATAAGCTCAGCTGTTTGGGAACCTTTAAGGAAGAAACTCACAAACACACACACGCGCGCGCACGGTCGTGCACACACACAAAGTGACTTCTATATCATAGTAGAGGTAGATATATGCGTGTGTGTGTGTGTGTGAGAGAGAGAGAGAGAGAGAGAGAGAGAGAGAGAGAGAGAGAGAGAGCTGCTACTGTTAAAAGCGAGTCTGTAAATGAAGACTTTAGAAAAAAAATTTAAACAATTTACCTTCGATATAAATCCAGTTGGGTAGAATTTCCATAATTTGGTAAATATTTTTTTAGATTGAAACACGTGACAAGTGAAAGAACGGAAGTATATCCTTACCTGAAATTCAATAGAAAGAAATAAACAAATTAGTAGCTTTACCTTGTACGTACATGCATACATACAGGTGAAGATGCAAAAATGTTAAATGTTTGAAATAAATAAATAAATAAACGAAGTCGCTTTTGACATCCTCATCTCCAGATTCGGTTTAAAGTTCATTTTACTGGCATGGTCATATTACAGGGATTATTCAGAAAACTGTTCTAGTCTTGAATGCTAGTGTCACAATGTTTTGCTCAATGTAACCTCTGACTTTCTTCAGATGTATCTTGTCGAACTCGGGAACCTATATATATATATATATATATATATATATATATATATATATATATATATATATATATATATATATATATATATATACATAGAGAGAGAGAGAGAGAGAGAGAGAGGGAGAGAGAGAGAGAAATAAAAAGGAACAACCCATATTATCTGTTCATCACCGTTTCGTCTTTATTTCGAGACTTCCTCTGGATGAATCATATATATATATATATATATATGATGATTGGTGCATCTTTCCAGATGATCGCTGTTACATTGAGTTCTCCCCATCTCGTTGTCCATGCCATCTTAGATGACTCGGCAGTCCCGCTGAGACAAAATAAAGGCGAAACGTTGATGAACACATAATACGGTTTGTTCCTTTTTATTTCTCTATTTTATCAGAATACTATTTTCATATTTCTCATCATATATATATATATATATATATATATATATATATATATCATGTTATAAATATATATATGGCTAGCTCTACCTATGTATTGAGCACTGTTGAAGTAAATACTTAAAGTTTATGCATAAAATTATACTTTCGTATATTAATTTAGGTGATTAAATGAAATAGTCATATATATATATATATATATATATATATATATATATATATATATATATGATGATTGGTGCATCTTTCCAGATGATCGCCGTCACATTGAGTTCTCCCGATCTCGTTGTGCATGCCATCTTAGATGACTCTGCCATCCCGCTGCAGATTTGCACATCTTGAAGCAGATGTGACATACAAATTGAGCAATTTCCACTGTGTTGAATTCCCTTGGGGGCTGAAGGGAATTCCTATGAGCAATCATGTCTTCTCAAACCAGCAACAGACTTGCAAACTTGGCTTCATATTAAACAGATCGTTTGGTTCAGACTAATAGGTACAAAGTTGACCTAAACAGGAGTCTTGTGTGACTTAAGTGGGTTGACGTAGCCAGCTTTTGACAGAAGGACTCGTTCACAAGTGTCGCATTTCCAGCTCTATGTGTCATGGTAAGACCATCAATGAAACCTTTGCGAAGCTCTCGCTACAGATTACTGTGGGCCTGATTTCTTTTCAACAGAGCATCACAACTTTCACGTACAAGCTTTCGCCACTTTGGCCTTTGCAGAATAAAATCTTCCCACGTGTCAATATCAATTTGCAGAACTTTCAAATTGTTCTTTGTACAGACTCTGAACCTCTTCCTAGGCTTGTGTTAAAGGCGCTTACCATTTTCCAGCTCCCTATAAAAAAATTTGTTTCGGCAGCCTACAATCTTTCAGAAATCAAAATGGCATAATGGAAAGATATTATAAGGTATTTACAGCTTCTTTTCCAATTTTCGGATTTTAATCATGTCAAAACGCACTTTATTTCCTTTTGACATATTGATTGTAGCTATTTCTTCTGAAGAGTTTAGGGCAACATAGATTCACTAATTGATATAATAATTAAGTGATTGATTTTGCGCTATAAAACAGATACTGTCAAGAATTGTAAATGTGAACTGAATTAAAGGAATAAATTATAAGATGGTCAACATCACAAACTTTGGAATATAGTCTTTTGTCATTTATTCACTATATTGCTCTGTAATTACATTGAGCTTCTTAAATAAGGATTGGTATATATTATAAAGAAATAAAATATATTTCCACAGAAATATGTATATATATATATATATATATATATATATATATATATATATATATATATATATATATATATATATATATATATATATATATCAACCAAGAATTGGAATAATAATTCAAAAATCCACATGATGTAAATTAAAGATAATTTGCTGTAACCCAAGACATATTCAATTATTTTGTTAAGAATCTTACATATAAAATATGAATGAGTTCAAGTATATTGTGGATGTTAGAATGAAAGTGTACATTATCACACTGCATACATATACTTTTCCCTTGTTCGAGAATGGTAATGCTCTATTGGTTAACAATGGCAGACCTTCCCTGAACCTACTCCATCCACTCCTAACTTTTGCAACCGCATTAGCACCTTCTCCACCATATGCTCCAAAGATATCATTAAGGTAACAAAACTTCCTGAAAAACTCGATTCGCCATCCAAATATATTTTCTCCAAGTTCTCGTCCATCACTCTTGTCTAACACTTCTTCCACACAAACTTGCTATCCTCTCCCAAATTATTAGTAATTCCACTGCACATCTTATGTACCCAATAATGCTTCCAAGTAAAACTGTTAACTAGTGGATAACTATTTGTCAGATAGTGATTACATCAGCTAGTGTTAATCTTGTGAAGGGTCGAACTAAGTACAGATCGAAGTGGCACAAAGTTTGGGAAATAAACAAGTTTCTATGAAACATGAAAAGATGCCATGAGAGGTTAAAGAGGTCACAAGTAGAGTAAATGAGATATTAGGACATGACGCACGATGCTACGGATATCAGAGTTGACAAAGAAACAGGGTTTTAAGATGAGTCTGTCTATGGCGTGAAGCGAGACAGATCACCAGTCATGCTGTAATCGCTGCAAGGAAAACTTTGATAATCCTCAAGAGCGAAATGCCCCCCCCTGTCTTTGTTAACTGTGTTCATTTAGTTATCCTTAAGATAGTTAACGAATTAATTAAGAGAATACTAGTTTGCCTCTTACGTGTGATTTAAAAATTAATTTTTTTCAAATATAAATCAATCCAAAACTAAAGAATATTGTACGGTGTAGTTTTTGTGATTAAAATATATAGATAAAAAAATGCCTTCAACATATAATTGTTAGCTTTAACAGATGAATGTAAAATAGAAATAATTCGTCTGTGTGGAGTTTTTCTCCAAGTGTAACAAAGTGCGGAAGTGCAGATGAAAACGTATACAAAATCATATCATTGGTAATCCATCCATCCATCCAGCAACTCTGAGCTTGGCCAGTACCAGCTGGGTGACCATTTGGGAACACGGGGCGCTGTATGTACCACAAGGTAAAATACCAAGTTGAGAAACTGATATGGTCTATCCTTCTCTCAAAGCTCTCTCAAGCTGTGGTAGGCACCTTATCTAGTGATGGCGTCACAATAAAAAAATAACCTTGATAGCCCTGGTCAAGCATCAAGTATTCAGCCACCGACAAGATATCACTGGTAAAGAAAGCCTATAAAAAGGAGAAATAACACATTTGAGAAGACGGTCACGTTAGAAGCGTGGATGACGTTCGAGAAGACGATCACATGAGGGACGTTTAAGCAGGAATGTGAGAAAAAAGAAATAAATTTTATACAACAAAAACAGCAAGTTGAAGTTCTTTCTATTCTTTGTCTGCTTTGCGACTGAGGCTACAATGTGTTGGTTCCCGGACAAAAGTAGATGGTCAGCATATTGGATATCTGCTTCCTTTAACACACACGACAGTTGGAAGTAAATGGAAAAATATGTAAAAAGAATTTCAAGCAATCGGAATTACATGTGACTCCATTTCACGAACTGGCCAGGGGAATTTACCTCTTTCTATAAGTTTTTCCGGCACTTAGAAAGTTTATTTTCTATTACTTAAGTTTGCAAACTATTTGATTAGACCCTCTAAGCTGATCCTGCACAACAGATCGGCTTCAATTTACGGTAGAGATAATGCATCCTATTTATTTGATGCCCTAAGCATATACATATTTTGCTTCTGGTTAGTCCCGTCTTGCTAAACATATATTTCCAATTTTAGTCATGGAAGTAGGTGTCCACAGACTGAACTGCGTCTAAATATAACAGTTATTGATCACCGCAAACAAGCTATCATGTTTTCTTGGAAATCTCATACGGTCAAAAAGAAATGAGGTGACCGGCTCACATATTTGGTTCACAGGACACATTCCCAATTCTTTGTTAGACAATCATAGACAAGATGTTTGAAGAAAGATTGTAATCATTGGCTTGACTGCTCCACAATATACACACTTCGTATCTCATTTGACTTCCCATTGTTTTGTAGAAATGTTCATATGTTACGTGACACAGAGTTTTCCATTCTATATAACCTAATATTACCTATCTATATAATGACTAGTAGGGAGACCCGACGTTGTCCAGGATTGAATGAGGATTAACGAATGTTTCACACTTTCAATACTTTTATTGTCATAAAAATTAGTGAAGTCGCCCATTTTTCAATCAAATCAAATGGTTGCTTGTTCTAGCCGGGGACCCACTGTGGTGCACTGGGAAGAAACTTCACATGCCTCCCCACAGTGACTTTGTCCACAAGACATTGTAGTCTACATTGCACTGTAGAAAACCTACTGTTGATTTTATAAAATCATTTATTTTATGTAATGTACATTTTGTTGCAATTTAAAAACATTATCTTTCATCTAGCAATTAATGATATAGATATAAAATTTTCAATGATTTTTTTTTTAGTAAAAACATTTCGTTTAACAATTTTCATGCCTTGGATGAAATGCTTTTCTAACTTGTAAAGTACATTTGCGTGGAATACTGTTGCCATATCTGGGCAGGAGCTGCTAAAAAAAGCCTATCCTGCCTTGACAGAGTACAAAATAGACTTCGTGGCTTAGTGGGGGATGCCCTTTTCTCTACCCTGCAACCTCTCTCCCACAGAAGAGACGTTGCGAGCCTATCCTTGTTTTATCGTTATTTCCATGGCAGGTGCTCGTCTGAACTCCAATCTCTGGTTCCCCCTCGCCAATCTTTCACGAAAAACACCCATCTAGCTGAATCCACTGTGAAAAATTTCCCCCACTCTATATCTGTGCCTAAATCAAAACGCGGATTCCATGAACAAAGCTTCTTTCTTAGAACTGCACGCCTGTGGAACTCTGTTCCGTCTACCTGCTTCCCACCAGACTACAACTTGGATGTCTTCAAGTCCAATGTTAACAAAATCCTAATGAACCGCCCCCTTAAGTAAACACTTCATCAAATCTCCACACTAACGTAATGTACTTGCAATAACCCTTATCCCTGAGTGGCTTCCGGGCCTTGATAAGTGGTGATCACTGTGAAAAAAAAAAAGCGGATAAGCAAATAAATACCTATAGAAAAAGTAGACTTTTAATATCAATGTCAGAACGAGAAAAAAACAACTTAATTTTAATGTTATGTAGATATATAAATGAATCTGCAAATACATTTAAAGAGGAATTACTATTACTGTATAAAAATAAACGTTAATATTACAATTACATTGAATCAAATGGCCAGTGTTTAAATAAAATGGACATATTAATCCACAGAAATAGCTAGAATATCAGGTGAAAATATTCTAAAATATAATTATGATATCAGATAATATTTACGGGTATAAATTTTAGATTAATGATAATTTCACAGGAAAAGGGATATGCGTTAAAGATTAACAGAAGGATTAAATTGATTCTAGAATTTCAAGTTAATGTATAAGTAATAATACAGAAATTATCGTCAGCGTCGGGAGACGATGGCGTAGCTCTGGTGTCTATCTGTACCTCCGGGAATAGCTGTACAGTTCAACTTGTGAGTCGCAGTTCCTGCCTAGTGGAGCTACATAGCCTGACCAGGGTAATATGGGAGGATAGCTGTTGATCGTGAACAGCTCCCACCTCCTTATGAAGACAGAAGATCCAAGAGAAAGACAAAGTCGATACAGCTTGGCTCTAACTGCGCCTCAGGAGTTGCCGGTGATGACAATATAAAGGTTGCCTCAGGGACTTCATTTACAAATTTTTTGTCAGGGGTTTACTCCTTTAGCCTTTCCCCTGATGGGGTAATCCTGCAAGGCAGCAGAAGTTTTGAATCAAAATTACCTTCTCCTAGGTAAGCTACTATCCAAAGCCCCCACATACCCGAAGTGACTGATTTTAAGGTGCTAATGGACCGCCTTTGCCCTTTTTCCTTGTTAATATAATTATATAGTTTCCCTGAGCTTAGTAGCTAAGTCATACAAGAAGGCAAGGAACTGGGCTGGGTTGTCAGAGGCTATTTGTGACGCACACTAATAGGACAGTTTTTAGGAGAGGGAGCTTACCACCCTCGGTTTTGACAACATTTGTAATTATGGATTAATAATATTAGTGCAGGTAGACATAATAAGTACAGTTATAAATAATATGGAATAAGTAGAAACTAATATAAAAATGTGGATGATTATCAGATATTATTATCATAAAGAGAATTTATATTGAAGTTATGGAAGAATAAGGTAAGGTTCACAGAATGAGGTCAATACCAATAACGGTTCGGAACTAAGATTAGTGGAGGTGCTGCTTCAGAAAAGTTTTTTCCTATTGTTTTTATATCGTGTAACAGACGAACAAACATGTACAAATAAATACATATTCTTAAAATATACAAGCACGTTTTGTTTTACACACAGGTTTAATTTAGAATGCGTTTTGTAAGTAAAACTATGATTAAATAAAACCTATATTTTTCAAATAGTAAAACTTCTAACATTGCCATGGTGGAGAGACAAGTAACTCCCAAAGATTTTTATTTATATAAAAATTCCAAGTTATAACTAAAATGTATTTTTAAAATGTATTTTTACTTGCTTTATTACAGGAAAATTGTAAATTATTTTTAAACTGTTTATCAAATTAAAAAAAGTAATAATTTTAATATCAAATTAAAAAAAGTAATAATTTTAATATCAAATTAAAAAAAGTAATAATTTTAATATCAAATTAAAAAAAGTAATAATTTTAATATCAAATTAAAAAAAGTAATAATTTTAATATCAAATTAAAAAAGTAATAATTTTAATATCAAATTAAAAAAGTAATTATTTTAATATGAAATTCAAAAAAGTAATAATATTAAAATGTTTTGTGCATTATTCCTTTTCATCTGCTGACAAATTAAAAAGCAAAGTTAAATGAGCGTCTTTAAAAACATCAAAAACAAGTGAAGCAGGCATGGTCCTCCGTGAGTGCACAGTGAACGAGACATAAAACAAATGACTAAGTTCAGCATTACCCCCCCTGCCATTTAGCTCCAAAAGTCCCCAGGGGACGTCAAATCCTGATGAAAATGAACAAACAGTACAGTTTAGGCCTTAACATATGTAAATTTGAGTTCTGCA
Source organism: Euprymna scolopes (assembly GCF_053919585.1). NCBI lineage: Eukaryota > Metazoa > Mollusca > Cephalopoda > Sepiida > Sepiolidae > Euprymna > Euprymna scolopes. Next base: position 66,608,229 of record NC_136511.1, read on the forward strand.
TCATGCAAAAAAAAGAAAACACGAAGTCCATCATTTGGCCCCCCCCCATTTAGACCCAAAAGTTCCCAAATTTAAATTTTAGTTCAGCACCATGCAAAACTGCTAGATAGACATACACAGAAAATTTTGGACAAATATGATAAAATAGTCCCCAAAAATGGAGTGTTTTTATCAGACCTAAAAGAGCCCTGGTGCACACACAAGAGTTATCGCGAAGTATAGACAAACAAAATTATATAGAAATCAGTTAGTTACAAATTTTCAGAAAGTTTTATAAAAATTCAAGGCATCAATTTTTTTAATAAGCACAAAAGTGTCAATTTTAGCCATTTTGACCCGAAAGGCACATCCACGGAGGGCAATCAGTTTTTCCATAAAATCCGTTCTGTTACTTTTTTACTCATATCATGTTTAATGTTTGGGCAAAATTTCAAAAAATTCCAAGGCGTAGTTATTGAGAAAAGTGTGGACAGACGAACGGACGAACAGACAAGGGTAAATTTACAGGTCCACCCTCCTTTTGTCAGGGGACCAAAACAGAATTTCTTTTTAATAAAAAAACGTGAATAGCAATACATATAACAAGGAGAATGTATTGAATTCAGAAAGTGGATCTTGGGTTTATTTTCAGCAGCCATGTAACTCTCGCTTCCATTATTTTGTCCTTTAGTCCTCACATTCCACGAGCAATAAAGAGGAAAATATTGCTGTTTTCTGGGTGAGAATGCATCCAACATTTATCGTTGGCAAGTTTTTGACCTTGAAGTTGTATTTTTTAGTCTCTCACATCAAGTGGCCTCATGCCCTGTCTGAAGCGATTTCCATTTAAAAATTCAATAAATTTGACAAAACTATCAAACAAGCATGTTCTAATAATATTCATCTCAATAATAAATTCCAATTAAATAATATATACACCATTCGGTACGGACTCGACTATGGAAGATTAGATAATAAATAAACATGGATTTATAAGACCAAAAGATCCAAGTTTGATCGCCCCTTTGGGGCCCGTGGTGCAGTGGATAGAGACGTTGGATCTCTACAGTTCCAAGTGAGAATTGTCTGAAGATACCGGTTTCAATCCTACGCAAAGCTGGCCAGAGGCTTACTTGGCCCAAACGTGGTGAGATGACAACAACTATGGATGGCAGTAATTGCTGAGAATGCAGTTAGGAGATTTAGAGTTTCTATCCTATCATGGTTACCACCTGACGATGGCCAGAGGAATAGTTAGCCGAAACGTCATTAAACAACATCTAAGAAAGATGAGAATAATAGTCCGCAATAAATAAATTATTAAATAATATTCATCTCAATAATGAATTCCAATTAAATGATATATATATATATGCATGTTCTAGTTTCCATGTAGAGAAAGTGTGAAAGAAATTGACACAAGTGGATACAGTAGCCCAGACCCTGTCCGATTACTAACTTATAAGAATACACAAGTTGAAACCATCCACAATATGGATTTAGAGGCTAAGAATTTACAGACAGAACTTAATATTGATAAATACATCTTAACCTCTTCTAGTTCTGACATAATTTCATGACTAGTTGAAAGAAGGGTAGAAAACTCGACCCCTTCCCACTCAATTAGCGCATCTAACAACTGCATTATCGATAAAAGTACTTTGGCCCCCAAAACATACCCAATTGTAAAGACTCCGTTATAGTTAAGATTGTCTGCTCCTTTTGACTTCCGGTGTCTGGTTTAGACATGACAAGCAAGATATAGTCTCTTCCGATCAATGATTACTTTCCTCTCAGATAACATGTCCTCATGTTAAGAATGGCTTTCTTGTCCTCTTGACCATGTCTAATTATCCAACTAAACGAATAGCAGGAACCGGAAGTTAAAAGAGAAGACAATCTTGACTATATTTAGAATCTTACATGCAAATAGGATTGACTAGTTTTTATTCTTATTTGATATACATAATTATTTAGCACTGACAGAATGCAATGAATGGACGAACTCCATCCTATTAGAGATACTTTTGACTTCAGGACACATCTAATCATGTTTTTTTTTCTTTTCTTAGAACCTAACACGCTGACATAGTCAGTTTTCATCTTGATTTTATCAGTGGATATTTTTAGCACAATGCAGTCCTGAATTCGACCCTTTATATTACATTCAAGAATATGGAAGACAGTATATAAACACAGAACACACACGCATCAAAGGAAACACTGCGCTTCACCAGCATCAAAAATGCATCATTGTGAGGAACGGTAGTTTTCGCCGGCTTTTGTGTCGCTGACTAATTCGAGCATAGGCAGAAGAGCACACAGCCAAATGGGTGTAACTGTGAATCTAACATTTTTTTTTTTACACAGTGATCACCACTTATCAAGGCCCGGAAGCCACTCAGGGATAAGGGTTATTGCAAGTACATTACGTTAGTGTGGAGATTTGATGAAGTGCTTACTTAAAGGGGCGGTTCATTAGGAATTTGTTAACATTGGACTTGAACACATCCAAGTTGTAGTCCGGTGGGAAGCAGGTAGACGGAACAGAGTTCCACAGGCGTGCAGTTCTAAGAAAGAAGCTTTGTTCATGGAATCCGCGTTTTGATTTAGGCACAGATATAGAGTGGGGGAAATTTTTCACAGTGGATTCAGCTAGACGGGTGTTTTTCGTGAAAGATTGGCGAGGGGGAACCAGAGATTGGAGTTCAGACGAGCACCTGCCATGGAAATAACGATAAAACAAGGATAGGCTCGCAACGTCTCTTCTGTGGGAGAGAGGTTGCAGGGTAGAAAAAAAGGGCATCCCCCCACTAAGCCACGAAGTCTATTTTGTACTCTGTCAAGGCAGGATAGGCTGCTGTTTTTTGCAACTCCTGCCCAGATATGGCAACAGTATTCCATCCACGCAAGATTTTTTTTTACATGTATATGAGGATTGTTACCGACATTCAACTTAAAGGCTGTATAATGTACAGATATATAAAAAAAACGGACGCATTATTTTATATATTTATTGATATTATTGAGCAAAAATAATTCTAAGGTCATATAGTTCCACAGTTCTATGCACGAACCACCAGTGTTCACGACGCACCCAATCACCACAAACCGGAAGTGCAAAAGAGCAAATAATCTTGACTATAATTAGAATCTTATATACAAACAGGAGTTGCCTGTTGAATGCAATAAGTGGCTGAACACCATCCAAATAGAGATTTGTTTGACTTCAGGATACACCCAGTTACTTCTTTTTTTTTTTTTTAGAGAACCTAACACACCAACAGGATTGATGGGAGCACGTTTATTGGTTTATTGTCTTCTTGTTTGCTACGTAATACCGTCTGATTTTCTCTTTATACTTCCGTCCATATGATTCATTACTGATTGTTTCTTAGCCGGTCCTGTTTGTTTTCCCCAAGAGTCACATAACACGACAAAGACAATACCTTTAGCTTTAACTCTCCTCGCGGGAATAGTAAAACAAAGACGCAGAAAGTAAACGTAAAAGATAAAAATTGAGTGATAAAATCGGAGGAAGAAAAGATGGCCGTAAATCTCCTGATTGGTTAAAGTTAAATTTTATTATTTATATTAACAAATTTATATTAACAAATTTATATTAATAAGTTTATATGCTGTATTCTTTTATTTTTATTTTTATTTTTTTTACAAAGGAGTTAGCACTTATCCATGCCCAGAGGCCACTCGAGGATAAGGGTCAATGGGTGTGCAGTGGTCAAAACGAACATGTTCGTCATCGGTAGTAGTGAAAATTTGGTAAATTGGATTACTTAAGGGGATGGCTCATCAAGAATTTGTTCCCGTTGGACTTGAAGACAATCATATTGTAGTCAGTTGGAAAGCAGGAAAACGGAACAGAGTTCCATAGGTGTTCAGTTCTAAGAAAGAAGCTTTGTTCATGGGATCTATGTTTAGGTTTAGGCACAGATAAAGAGTGGGGGAAATTATTGATAATGGTTTCAGCTGAAAAAAACTTTAACTTGGAGTGAGATCGAGACGCGATTTGGACAAACGCTAAACAAACTAATGACTCGAATAGCTGCCCTCTTTCATTCCTCGTTCATTGGGATTCACTCTCCCTTCATTTTCCCAAACAAATTAGTTTTCAAAGGAACGGGTTAACTCAAATTATTTTCCATCAATAAAAATCGTTTTAAACCAGAAATCTAGCAAACCTATGTTAAATTAACCACAGAAAGAGTGACTTGATCAACAAAATCAGATTTCCCCAGTCAGCCCCACCTCAACCAGAACTCAAAAACGTATTGGCCACAACCCACTACCCTGTGCCTTTGCCATGGGAAGGCAACGCAGAAAATAAATCTTCAATGACTCACATACAAGCCTACTTGATTTTGTACATACTTTCTTACACCCACTACCTTGTGCCTTTGCCATGGGAAGGCAACGGAGAAAATAAATCTTCATGACTCACATACAAGCCCTCTTGATTTCGTACATACTTTTTTACACACGAATAAGAGTTAGGAGAGCAAAAACGAATGGTTACTAGAACTAAGAAGAGCAAGGTAAACCAACACACATGCACATTGTCACACTGCCTATTAATTACATATTAGTGATGGGACGATTTTAATATTTTTTGTGATCCCAATACAGTTATCGATTCCATACTAAATTACCGATTCCAATACAATTACCAGTTCCAATTCCGATGGTTTTATAAATCTCTAAATCAAGAGAGTTATTATTTATGCTCGATTACCATAAAAAATGTGCAGATATTTTCTCGAATGTAAAAGTACATTTGTTGGGGGTGATCTTTAGATTTCAATTTTATTGGTAGTTTGAAACCAATGAATATTTGTTATTTTATCATTACTATCAGCAGTGGAAGATTTTGCTTTAAACGAAAAAAGAAAATTAAAAGAATCGTTTTTGGCATCGGAAAATATCTACAATTTTTTCCAATTCGCATACAGATTCCAACATTCCCAAAAGTTCCGATTTTTATGATTCCCGATTCCGATTAATCGGCCCAACAATATTACATACGCATATTATTCACATTATAAACATATTCACATACACACACAGAAGTCTCGTGACTGCTTACTCAACTGATTTCTAGTCTCTGCAGAGAATCAAAGATGAAGAAAGGTTGCACAATACTCAACCACATCTCTCCTTAAGTGACATTGCTAAATTCTAAAGATAAAACCTCTAGGATGACAGGTACTAATGCCGGAATAAACAGAGAAAACTAGAATTATTTTGGAGTTTTATTTCGACTAGACTAGTTGCTCAACCAAGGCTTAATCGTCTAGTCTACTCTACTATTTAATTCAGCTAGAGGGAGAATATATGGATTCATATCTTTCTCAATATGAGAGATAGAATTCAAACCCGACATGCTGAGCTGATATTACATCATGCCACTTCCCCACATGCATAGATATATGCCTAGAAAACGGAACTATTGAACCTGACATAGTGATATGGTACAAGAGGGATAAAGTAGCAGCCATAGTTGAAGTCAGTATTCCTAATAATGCTGGTTTAAACAAAGCTGAGAGGATGAAGATAACAAATTCTAATGTCTTATAAATACTAAGGTTTTATGTATGTCAATCAATTGCAAGTCATATTTTTAACTAGCGTGGGTGCCCGGCGTTGTCCGGATGTTTGTAGGTGTGTGTTGAGCAAAAAACAAAAAAAAAAGCAAAAAAAAATTGTAGTAAGCAGACAGGATTGAACCCCTGACGCGAGGGCGAAAAAGAAAGTGGAGGTTTGTGTAAGGGTGTTGGTTGGGCGGACAAAAAAAAAAAGGAAATTGCAAGTGCCAAAAAAAAAAAGTAATAGTAGGCAGGCAGGCTCAAACCCGTACCACAAAGGAGGAAAAGAAAGGGGGCAGGGAAAATGTGGCGCATTAGCCGTTGCGCCCATCGCCAAACCGGAAGTGACGTAGGTTTAAATTAAAGCTAGACAATCGAAAAGAGGGGATGACTTTTGAAAATATCGTCGGAAACGCAACCCCTCCCTGTAAAAAAAGTGTCCAGTTGAGGGTGAAGGAATTAATGTTTTTGGCCAATTTTTCGATATTTGTCCTCCGAAGGGTCGAGCTTCAAAATTATAATAATCTCATGAAAAGCCGTTGCCTCTGTCAAAAGTTTTTTTGAGACATACATACATACATACATACATACATGATGGCAGCAAACTATTCTCGAGTATTGCCATTACATAATACATCTCTGGGTAAAATGAGGCAGACATGAGCGCCACTAGCAGCACGTGCCGAACGGTCACTTCTATGAACATTCTACAGTCCTGCACATCTGCTAATGACCAGGTCCAGGCTGTGGTGCCCTGAACATCTGCCAGACCAGACCTTGGATGTTCCAGAGCCTTTATTTCCACTGACGCCCATATCCGCATCAGTTCTGATTGAGTGTCGGTTTGCTGTTTTAGGCTACAGCCAGCCTTTTTGTTATCGAGTTACACACTGATGATAAAATGTATATTCCATTACATATCAAGTAATGCCTGTGCTTGAAGCCTTTTATAGTGAGGAAAGACTTTGCACTGAGACAATCCCACTCTCTGGACAACTGCCACATTGAACCAAAAAAGAAGAGCAAGTGAACATCATTGGATGCAGCAGTCGCCGCAGGTTTTATATCAAGGTTTTCCTTCACCACGGCTTATGGGAGCCCTCTCCACCAATCATGCCATTTGATCCATGACCGAGACTTAGGTTGCTGGGCACCAGAGCATATTTCACACACCGGTACGTCATGTATGCCACAGCTTACAGGGCCTAAGCTCCTCTGGAGGTTTCTGTCAAGGTTATCTCACCTGTTAAAAGAACCTTGTCCTAACGTCATACTGTGCTTGTTCCAGACAAATCAACCCCACGTGCACATTGTGACCACTGCCACGCAGACAGAGCTCTGATGAACAGCGAGTGTCCTGCGCCATATAACTGAACCTCCACTGCCAAGTGGATATATATGCATACATGATGATGATTGCTGCATCTTTCCAGATGATCGCCGTCACACTGAGTTCTTCCAATCTTGCCGTCCATGCCATCTCAGATGACTCTGCATCCCTGCCACAGATTTGCACATCCTGAAGCAGATGTGACACACAATTGAGCAATTTCCATCGAGTTGACTTCCTCTGGATGTTGAAGGGTATTCTTATGAACAATCACATGTCTTCTCAGACCAGCAGTAGACTTGCAAACTTTACTGCATGTCAAACAGATCATTTGGTCTGTACTAATAGGTGCAAAGTTGACCTGAACAGGAGTTTTGTGCGACTTAAGGTGGTTGACGTAGCCAGCTTTTGACAAAAGCACTCGTTCACAAGTGTTGCACTTCCAGCTCTGTGTATCATGGTTGAGACCATCAATAAAACCTTTGCATATATATATATATATATATATATATATATATATATATATATATATATATATATATATATATATATACATACATTTATACAGAGAGGTGAGATTTATATTATAGAAGATGGTGCTTTATTTAGATGTATCTTTGAGTCTCTCTAAAAGCACCGTCTGTCAGTGAATCCCGTTTGATTGATTGATATTATATTTAGTGTTGGCATGATTAATCGGAATCAAGAATTGAAAAAATCGGAAGATTTATTAGTATCATAATCGGTATCAGAATCGAAAAAATTGATTCCTATTTTCCGATGCCAAAACGATGCTTTTAACTGTCTTTTTTTATTTGATTTTGTTGAAAATAAAATCTTCCATTGCTGGTAATAATGATAAAATAATAAATATTTATTGATCTTTAAATTATCAGTAAAGCTAAAATCGATAGACCATCCTCCACAAATAGATTTTGACAGTTTAAGAAAATATCTGCATATATAACACATGTTTTTACGAAAATCGGGGGAAAATAACAAACTTATCGTTACATAATTAGAGATTTATAAAGAATCGGAATCAGAATCGGTAATTGTATCAGAATTGGGAATTTAGTACGGAATCGGTAATTGTATCGGAATCGGGAAAATATTGGAATCGTCCCATCACTAATTATATTGCATATTAACCATTATAGGTCATTTAATGACGAATTTTGTTAGTAGTATTGATATATGCAATTTTTACAGAAAAATTTTTCAAGTTTTTGTTAGTATAGGTTTTGAATGTATATTGAGTAATAGTAAGTTTTAATTAATTAATATAATAATTTCGGTTTTAAGGTAAGGAAAGAATTTAGATTTAGCCTGTAGTTTGATTTCTTTTAGGAATTGTAGTATTTTCTTTGGTATTATGATTATTTTACATTTTACTTTTAGTAATATCCTTTTGAGATGAGGCTTCATAATTTGTGCATTCATTCTTTTTGTGGATTGTTATCCTCATCTTCATTGGTGTTGATTCACCACGTTTCGGCCAATTCATCCTCTGGCCTTCTTCAGTTGATTGAGTACAATGGGATAGGAATGTTGAGTATCGTAACTGCATCCCCAGTAATTAATACCTTCCATAGTTATTCTCACCGATTCGCTAGAGGATTGAAACTGCTATCTTCAGACAATGCTCACCTGTAACCATAGAGACTCAACGCTTATATCTACTGCGCTATGGGCCCAGAAGGGCGATCAAGGTCGGATTTTATGGTCTTATAAATCCAATTTTTGTATTCGTATCTTGTCTTCAATTGTCGTGTCCGCAGCGAATGGTATTTTTTGTGCACATTAGTTTTCTTTCTTATTTATCAAAAATGTCCTATTTTTTTTGCATTGTTTAAAACCCCCCAAAAAACAACAAAAAACTTTTAAACGGGTACATGTTGCATGTATATTTATTTATATGTATATTTATTTATATGTATATATGCATGCGTAATCAAATTTAAAAAATGGTTTCTTTTAAAAAAAACCCACCCCTTGTTAAGATAAAAATACGTTCCATTTCTTTTATTTCTCTTCTCTGTACACATATACAGGGTGATCCCCCCCCCTACCACCACAAAAAAAAAACAAAAAAAACAGAGGACATTCAATTGTTTTTCTGAGCATTTTACAGTCAACGGAGAAAAAAAAAAGGCCAAAGACCCTAGTGTTTTGATGTGATGTTTTGAATATAATAAACTAGTTATGACCAAAGTTTCATTTCATTCGAACAAAACAAAAGAAACGGGGCCTAATTATAGTTGAGGCCTGTTTTTTTGGGGGGTCACCCTGTATATCTGTTTGACATTTGAAGACAATTAAAAATGGCGTCTTTTTACATGCTAAAATTTTAAGATCCAAATGATTTCTAATTTTTGTTATGTATAATTAAAAATATTATTATTATTGGCTCACAAGGAGCTTTCACACAGGTCACCAAAGATCTCATTGAATACAGATTGTGGTGTTCCCTGAAAGCTGAGTGACAACAAGTTTCCCCAGATTTTCCAGTACTCTCAACCTCTTTCGATAATATTTACAAATAAATTTGCATTATCGCAACAGCTGCTTGCCATTTATTTCACGTTGGCAGTGGCCATTGGTCTTTAATAGAATTTGAGTGGCAATAAGCCTTTCCAATGTCCCAGTTCTCTTCATACTTATACAGTGGAGGTCTGGTCAGTGCTCACTCCTTTGTCTTTCCTTCCTCCTTGACTACTTCGCTATTCGGTCTCTCTTTTTTTGTGGGGGGGCAGCGATGTGGTAATGGGGTGTTGGGGGATGGTCTAGAGAACTTATAAGTATGCAGCCTTAATACTCTTGGTTCCATGTAGCGATTCATGTTTTGCCTCTGCAGCAGTTTGTCTAGTCTACACTTGTGGTTCGTGTGTGTTAGTCTCCACATTCAAGGGTTCTCCTTAATATTTCATCTGTTTTCATTATTGCTGTGATTATTATTATTATTAGTAGTAGTATTTTACTTTTTTTTTTTAACTTAATTTGTGCATTTATTTATTTTGTGGACTGTTATCCTCATCTTCACCACGTTTCGGCCAACTCATCCTTTGACCTTCTTAACCTGCACATATTTTGTTTGGGCTGATACGGTTGAATTTTAAGTTGTTTGATTTGTAATATTTTGATTATATAGGAGTGAAATCGTAGCAGCTGATCAGTACATGATTCACCGTAAGAGGCTCTTAGCATGCGATACATATCGAGGGTTCCTCGTTTATTAAGATATTGGAATGGGTAACTTGCGTATGTGCAATTCGGAGTCTGGTTAGCATCAATTGGTCCTTTCTTATTTATCGGTAGCTTTAAGACCATTCACCAATGGTAAGGTGAATATTATGGAGTTTATTGTTTCGATTGTGATTCCCATTTCCCCGCCATTTAGTCCGGACGAACTTACGGATTAATGATTTGAAATCTGAGTGGGGGATTTTGATATCTTATATACGAGGCGCCTTCTATAAATTTCCAGATTTTTTTTGTGTGGACACTTTTATTGATAGTATACACATGAAACCCTAGTCCCCTCCATAGTAATCTCCTCCGGCTGCAATGCATTTGTTATACCGTTCCAACAACTTCTGGAAGGCTCCATGGAAGTCCTCTTGTGTGACTGTGTCATTGACCCTTGTCACAATCTCTTTTTGCGGGCCTATCTCTGCTTTATGATTATTTTCATGGCAAGTGTTCATCTAAGCTTCAATCTATGGTTCCCTCTTCGCCAAACTTTCACAAAAAGTACTTGTCTAGCCCAAACCGCTATCAATAATTTCCCACACTCTTTATCTGTGCCTAAACCTAAATGTAGATTCCATGAACAAAGTTTCTTTCTTAGAACTGCCCGACGTCCGTTGTCCTGCTTTCTAGCTGACTGCAATCTGGTTGTCTTTAAGTAAACAAGTTCTTGATGAACCGTCCTCCTAATGAATCAAATTTACAAAATTCCCACTACTTGTGTTTACTACGCTATAGTTACATTGACTAATGCATACCAATTAATCCTTATCCTCGAGTGGCCTCTGGGCCTTGATAAGTGGTGATTCCTGTGTAAAATAAAAAGCTCCACATTTGTTTCTCATAACAACGTCCTCTAAGGTTTTCTTTAAGCTTAGCAAATGACTAAAAGTCACAGGGAGCAAGGTCTGGACTATATAGAGATTGACATACTGTTTTGGTGCCCATCTTGGTCAAATAGTTTGTGACAAAGGTGGAGTTGTGGACTGGTGCTTTCACGCAAATCTTCTGCATCTTTAGTTCCTCATCAATAATTGTCTGTACAGTTCCCACACTAACATCAAACTCTGTACATATTGTCTCTATAGACACACGACAGTCTGTATTCATGAAATTCTTTTTTTTTTTTTGGCCAATCAACTCTGGTGTTCCGACTTCTTTACTTTTCCCACACCTTTCCTCATCATTTCCAGCATCCCTCACAGACTCTCTGCCTTCCTTAAATCTCTTATGTCACTCAAAAACTGATGCTTGATTCATGCGAGATGGTCCAAAAGCAGTCTGAAGCATTCCATACATTTCTGTGGCATTTTTTTCCAAGTTTAAATCATAATTTTATTGCATATCATTCTTCTAAAGTGTCTTCACGTCCAAATTGCATTTTTGAAATTCACCAGCTGTGACAATCAGGCTTTAGTAGGGTGTATTCCAATTCCTGCTGTAGCTGTTCGTTTGAGCCTGAAATCATAGCAATTGGTCAGTCATCTCATACGATGTACAGCAATAACATACTAAATTTTCAAGAGTTTACAACAATTTTAAATGGCTGTACAAAGAAGTCTGGAAACTTATTGAAGGCACCTCGTATTTTGGTGCAATGATTTTTTTTTTTTGCTGCTATGCCTGCTTTTTCATTCCATTAATAATTAATACGACTTCGCCTCCAGCAGAGCATAAAGATTTTGTTATTTTAAAGTCGGTTTATTCTATTTAGCAGTTTGATAATTAGTGGTTTATCGAATTTAAATAATCGTTTGTTGAATCTAACAAAACTAATCGATATGAAAAGAAGACAAAACTTATCAGTAAGATGAAGATAAAACTAATCGATAAAAAAAGATGACAAAACTAATCAATAAGGAAATGAAGATAAAACTAATCGGCAAGAAAAAAGACAAAATTAATCGATAAGAAAAAAAGACAAAATTAATCGATGAGAAAAAGAAGACAAAAATAATTGATAAGAAAAAGATAAAACTGATCGATAAGACAAAACTAATCAACAAGAAAAACAACAAGACATAACTAAACAATAATAAAAATGACAAAACTAATCAACAAGAAAAAACAAGACATAACTAAACAATAATAAAAATGACAAAACTAACCGATAAGAAAAAAGACAAAACCACAGCTATTGCTATCTCAAACCTAAGCTCTTTCTTTCCTCTCTCTATCTTGTAAAGCATGCTTACCACAGGATCACTTTTATTATATACTAGCCTGGGTGCCCGGCGTTGCCCGGGTGTTTGGAGGTGTGTATTGAGCAAAAAAAAAGAAAAAAGTGATACTAGGCAGGCAGGCAGGCAGGCAGGCTCGAACCCTTACCACGAAGGAGGAAAAGAACATGAAAAAAAAGTGGCATCTTTGTCGTTGTGTCCATCGCCAAGCCGGAAATGGCGAAGGTTTAAATTAAGGCTAGTCAATCGAAAAGAGGGGATGACTTTCAAAAATATCGGCGAAAGAAAGCGACCCCTCCTTGTAGAAATGTTCCCAGTTAAGGGTGAAGGAATTAATGTTTTTAGCCAAATTTTCGATATTTGTCGTCAATCAAACCAATACCGATCTTGTGAAAATCTATGGCCGCTGTCGAAAGTTTTAGGCATACATACATACATTTAAACAGACAGGTGAGATTTATATGATAGACTAGCGGGGGTACCAGGTGTTGCCGGGGTGTGGTGATGTGTGTGCGTGAGGGGGGGGGTTTAAATCATAACAAAATGGAAAGTAAAAAATAAGCGAACGTAATAACTCTGTTTAAATATTATAACTTTTTTTAATCGGAAAAACAAAAACAAAAAAAAACAGCGAATGTAATGTGAAAAAAAAAGTTAGTAGTAGGCATGCAGGCACGAACCCATGACGCGAAGGCAAAAAAGAAAGTGAAAGAAAACCTGACGTCTTACTACTACGCCATGACGCGACCGGAAGTGTAAAGCGTCCAGATCAAACGCAGTCAATCAAAAAGATGACGTGGAGAAATGGCGTTGCTTTTAAACCTCACACGAAGGTCGTTTTTTGATGTGGGGGAAAAGCAGCTATGCCAAAAAAAAAAAAAAAGAGAGCACTCTGGCAGCATCCAAATAAATAGTAATTGTATCAGTGTGAAGAGTTTCTCCTACATTGACCAAGGACCAATTACAGAACAGATACTACTCGGCCCGAAGGTCGGGAGTTGGTGGTTGCATTCGATTAGTTTTGCTTTATTTATACAAAAAAGACAAACAGGCGACAAGACGGGACGACGGGAATTTTTTAAAACTCGATCCCCCCCCCCAAAAAAAAATGAAAGAAATCGTGTCTGCTGCGAATCTGAAATATTATGATCTAGGAAGTATTATAAAACTTCTCTCAGTATCTAACCGACACAAGAACCACAACGCAAAAAGCTTTTTGTGGACATACACAAATACGCACGCCCATTTTGCATTTTACATATTAGACTAGTGAGGGGTACCCGTCGTTGCCCGGGTGTTTGAAGGTGTGTGTGGAAACTCCGGTGGGGGTTTAAAAATAAAGTAAGTATGAGGATCGAACCCGAACTGTTGAGGCAAAGTTGTAAATTAAAGTGTGAAAAAAAAAAAAAGTGCAACGTTAACCATTGCCCCACCGCGAGATGCTAACGGAAACACGTTTGAATTTATTTAATTATTTGGATTTGGCAGGTGCCCGTTTTAATGAGTTAATGAGGTCAAGTTTGACTGCAGGATTTTTATTTTCCCAAGATGTTATAGGAAAAAGACTAACCCACATGCGGCGAGCGGCAAATGTTGAATATTTATCTTCCCGAAATCGAGCAAATTAAATAGACAGGCGAGCTTCGTTGTTAACTGTGAGATATTACGATTTGTATGTGATATAAAAAGTGTTAAAAAGTTGTGAAGCGACCGACCGCTTCTCTGAAAAAAGCCTTTTGTAGACACACAGAAAAAGCGAACACACATACATACATACATACATTTTCGCTTTTATATTTATAGATAAATAAGTTACAAATTATTAAGATTAAGCCTCCTCTTCTTTGCTAATAAAAATAAAATTTGCATACATAATTACGTTCTTCTTTCTTTTTTTTGTATTCATCATATTCTATTTAATGTCAATTTTTTATGCTGCTGCGTGTTGGAAGTCTTTTAGAACTTTACTCTCAAAATAACTTATTTTTGTTCAGGATTTTGTTGATCCCCCTTTTCCCTCAGGTTCATTTCTATCACCGTCTTGTGTTTTCCTTCGCCTTCCCCTCGTGAACTGAACCTGCTACTTTAACTGTTCTACATTTACTAACTCAAGAGCTGCCATCCGTTCTTTCAACGTGTTCATACATTAGAAGTCTAGTTTTGTACACTTCTCTCTATGGAATAAGTCAGAGAGAACGGCAACCTTGGTTGAAGTGAGTGTTCCTAATTATGGAGGTCTGAACAGAGCTGAAACAGACCAAATATTAAGGTCTCATATATGATATGAAAAGAAACTGGAATCTTAGGGAGATATCAACCATACCAGTTATTATAGGTGCCACAGGGCTTATGAAGAAGAACCTGAAGTCCTACCTAACTAATATTCCTGGTGAACCAAGTGCAAAAGAGATCCAGACAATTGCACTTAAGGGAACAACGAGGATATTAAAAAGAGCTCTCGGTTGGTTTCAATAAAAAGCAGGTCAATGTTGACAGCTGGTTTGGCTGCCCATACCCAACGTTACAACTTCAAAGAAAGAAAATTGAAAAAAAAAAAAAAATCAGATTTAATCTTTCTCTGAAATTATGAGAACTAAGCCAGTCTTTTACAGTTCATATTTTTGCATACATTGTATTACTCTTCTACATTCTCCATGCATAACACCAACTTTCACTAGTAAGGTTTCACTTCCGTACATTCTAGGCTCTGTTCAGTCTTATGAGACAATGGATACCCCCTGTAAAGGTGACTATGTCATTGTGAAGCAAAGGTTGTGCAACACCAACCACACATCCCCTGAGTAGGCACTGCTTTATTCCAGTAGCATGGAGAAGTTCAAGACGACTGGAAACAAAGCTAAGATGAGTGGAGTGAACATACAGCACTTGGTATTGCGAAATAGTCACCCATTTTAGTATTGGCCAAGCTCAATATTGCTTAATTTTGGTGATCTAAAGGAAACTAGTATGTCAGCATTATTATGTTGTGTACATGACGACACTGCATATATGGAAACTAGTATGTCAACATTATTATTATTCCCTTCTTTGCTTGTGACATTAAATTTGCATATATGATTATGTCAACAAGTCGAACACACATACATTCTCTTTCATTATATTTACATAGCAAGCAAGTTACACAGAATTTTCCGCGTTTCATTTTCATAAGGATTTTTAAAATCAAATATTACGATCATAAAAGCACATTAAATACAAACAAAAACAACAGGAGCTGCTAGGAAGACCTTATCCTGCTCTGATAGAGTTCAGAATAGACTCTGTAGCCTTCCCTGCGACCTCTTTCTCACAGAAGAGACGTTGCGAGCCTGTCTCTATTTTATCGTTATTTTCATGGCAAGTGCTCGTCTGAGCTCCAATTTATGCCCCCCCTCGTCAAACATTCACGAGAAACACCCGTTTGGCTGTAAACACTATCCATAATTTCCCCCACTCTTTATCTGTGCCTTAACCTAAATGTAGATACCATGAACAAAGCTTCTTTCTTAGAACTGCACACCTGTGGAACTGTCTTCCGTTCACCTGCTTTCCAACTGACTACAATATGGCCGTTTTCAAGTCCAATGTAAACAAGTTTTTGATGAGCCGTTCCCCTGAAGTATTCAAATTTACACTTATAACGATTACTATGATATTATCCTTTTGACCACTGTATACTCTTTAACCCTTATCCTCGAGTAGCATCTGGGCCTTGATAAGTGGTGATTCCTTTGTAAAAAGAAAAACAAAAACAGAACACACTACATAAAAATAGCATTAGCAAATCATAACAAGGTGTTCAAAGAAAGTGGACGTTCGATGAGAGTCGAGTGGAACATAATATGACAAATCAGTTCATTTGGACAAATTTACATTATCTATGTAGATTATGTCTGAATGAGAAATTCGAAATCCTAAACTTTACATAAAAACCTTTTCAATCGTGGAAGCGAAATAACAAGTAGCTGTATGCACAGAATAGATGGTAAATTTGTATACATGATTAAACTGTTATGTGAGCGGGGCACACATACGTTCACTATTATTATATTTCCATCGCTAAACGCCCAGATTGCATAGACATGTCTCAAGAATACCGATTCCTTGTTTCTTGGTATGGAATGGTTTTATTGATAAAATCATCCCATTAATATTAACATAATTTAACAGCTCTCGAACAAAGATTCCAGTGTAGAGATAAAGCAAGGATTTTAAGCCGGTTCGTCTCCGGCACTAATAGACTTTGACAGAATGTATTGATCCGAAAGGAGTTCTAAAGAAGGCAACCATGTTAATCAGAGAAACCAACACGGAACTCTCATGGGCTGAACCTGAAACTCAATCCTGTGTTCTTATAATCAGTGAATTTGTTTTCTTGAACCAGGATCAAGTCAAATATTGATTGCAAATGGTCATAATTTATTAAGAAGATAAACTTTCGCACCAAAATTTGATCCACTAAATTAAAAAAAAAATTTCTATTCATTCGTAGGAAAAAAGACTAATGGGTATTAATTTAATTTATTTATGTAAATTATATATATATATATATATATATATATATATATATATATTTATTTATTGGGAATTTATATATATATATATATATATATATATATATATATATATATATATAAAGTTCCAAAATTGTTAGTGTATCAGACTGACAGTGAGATATTATCTATAGATCAATGTGATTCTTGTTATTTTTCATGCATATTTTGTGCTGACGACTGGTAAAAAAATAATAAAAAATATATGCAGAGAACTGCTTAATACAAAATATCAGTAATAGGTCGAAACAATTGTATTCATGTAGAGTTAATAAAGCTAGAACCAATTTTTGAAATGAACATAAAAATGCATCCGCTCCTGGTGAAGCAGTATATATATATATATATATATATATATATATATATATATATATATATATATATATATATATATATATATATAGCTTAATGCGTTAGAAGAGTGAGCTCAATTCTATAAGAGGAGGCTTATCTGGACAATATAAAGCTCAACAAGTATCCTTAGAGCTTCTATAGGAGAACAAATAGGAGTGGGAAATGAAGTCACAAAATTATATATTGGTAAATATAGATTGGTTCATGTATTCAATAAGGGAATACAGACAATTAGTTGGGGGATAGAAGGGACTCTTTATGCCAAGGCATTTCGAAGCCTAATGCTTCTCATCAGAAGAGTAGAGAAGATGCTCGGTAACATAGTCGATATGCGGCGTTTAGCGTGGGATTCATTAGGAACGAAATAGATCAATGAAAATTATAAATGATGTTGGGGAGTTCATTAGGAACGAAATCGATCAATTAAAATTATAGATGATGTTGGGGAGTTCATTAGGAACGAAACATGAAACTTGCTACACGAATACGCCATCCCACGTTCCCAAGAGATGTTTAGGAATTAATAATGGCACTTCCAGAAGGATGGAGCCCTTCTCCACTATCGTCATGACGTAAGAGCGTATCTTGATAGTCACCTGCGAAACAGATAGTTAGGACGGAGAGGAAGTATCGTGAGCTGAACGTTTGGTTTCAATTCTCGGTGGTGGCACATGAGTTTTTTTTTTATATACTTTTTAAATCATTACTATATATTGCATCCAATCTATCCATATATCTATCTATCTATCTATCTATCTATCTATCTATCTATATATATATCTATAAAAGTGAAAATGCCTGTCTGTCTTTTCTCTATGGAAGGCTATTATACAGAATGGCATTACTTTACATATTCACACTTTTTAATATATACAGATGCACATAACCTTATGAACAGTACATAGGGCCCGAGCAAAGCCGGGCGGAACTGCTAATATATCTATAAAAGTGAACGTGTCTGTCTGTGTGTCTGTGTGTCTGTGTACATTTCCCTATGCAATAACTCTGTCAATTTTCAGTCTACAAACTCGAAATTTGATATACAGGGTACTGAGATTTGGAGAAATCTTTGTAATCCGTTTCTGGCCAAAAACTTTGGCCATTAAGGGTCAGAGTTCAACGATTTGACCTTTGAGAACTCTATCAAGCTCTTCCGACAATTTTGGGTCTACACACTTGAAATTTTAGATATAGGTTCCATGAATCTAACTTTATAACTTGATTTGAGTCCCAAACAATAAATGTTCAGTGGTCATAATAGGGGTCAAAGTTAAAAAAAATTGACCTCTGCGGTCTTTACCAAATTACTAAAGAAGATTTCTGGTCTAAATATTTGAAATTTTACATAAAATGTATTCAGAGATAGGACAAGCTTTTTAATCGATTTGGCTCGAGAATTTTTAGTTACCAGTATATAAATGTGTGTATGTATGTATGTATGTTTGCATGTCTGCCTAAAACTTTCGACAGAGACGACGGATTTTTACCAAGTTTTGAAGTTCGACCTTTCAGACGACAAATATAAAAAAAATTGGCTAAAAACATTAATATCTTCACCTTCAACTGGACACTTTTCTACAGGGGGTTGTTTTTTTTCACCGATATTTTTGAAAGTCATCCTCTCCTTTCGATTCTCTAGCCTTAATTTAAACCTATGTTACTTCCGGTTTGGCGGTCGTAACAGCAAAAACATCACATTTTTTCCTGTTCTTTTTCTCCTTCGCAGTACGGGTTCGAGCCTGCCTTCCTACTACCACTTTTTTTTTTGCTCAACACACACCGCCAAACACCCGGGCAACGACGGGCTGAAATGCTAGTATATATATATTTATATATATATATATATATATATATATATATATATATATATATATACTAGAAGGGAGACCCAACACTGCCCAGAATTGAATAAAAATCAGAGAATGTTCCTCACTTCCAATACTTTTAATGTCAGCAAAATCGGTGAAATCGATCATTTTTATAATCAAATCTATTGATTACTTATTCTAGTTGGGGACCCACCACGATGATCCTGGAGGAATCTTCACATGTCTCCTCACAGTGACTTAGTCCACAATACATTGTAGTCTACATTGCACTGTAGAGAACCTACTGTTGATTTAATACAATTATTTTTATATAATAGCTTCAATTAAAGTTTGAAATACAAACGTCAAGTATCCTGGTTAAATTGTGCCCTAAACAGAAACATTCATTTCGAACGTGCCTTTGTCTTACCAAAAAAAAATACAAACTTTAGGGCGCTATCACTTGTTCCGTGATAAAACTTCTCAAATGCAGGTGGTCAAAATCAGGCTGTTCCTTCTTTAATCGGATATTTTCGATTATCGAGTTTTGATACTTATCAGAGGCATTTCGATACAAAACCTATTTACAAATACCCTCAGACACATAAAGTACATTTCTATGAAATTAAAAAAAAGTCAGTTGAGCCGTTTCGGAATACATAAGGAACGAATTCACACCTATTCTGTACTTTAACCTTACAATTGAATAAAAACATATCATAAAACTTTAATTAAACGTGGAAAACGATTTTAAAAAAATAGCGCGGATCACTCTCTGCATTAGCACACACACACACACACACGCACGCACACACACACACACACACACACACACACACACACACACACACACACGCAAATAATAATCCCATATTTTAAAAATTTAAATTCATTTATGTACTTACCAATTTTTAAAATTTTATTTATGTTAAGGCTTTTCACTCATGAAACATTACGTTTAAATTGTTTAGTTTATTTTCACGGCATTGGTTACATAAAAAAGTTTGTTTTAACTTTTTCTAAACTGTTTCATTTTTACGACATGCCTCAACGTATTATAAACACCCTACCCCACCCCTATGTTAAAAAAAAACGCCCTTCCATAAACCTCGAAAGCCGTTCTTAACATGGGGAAGTTAGGGTGTTTATAATATGCTGGGGCGAGTCGTAAAATTAACGAAGTTGCTATCTATTATTTATTGCAAAAATTGCTTGAAATTTATTTATTTGACAAAAAAAAATTACATTTTGGTACTCCTTGGGCGTTGAGTTCTATGGCGACCAGTAGAAAAAAATAATAGTCGCTCACTTAGTCTCCCACCTCACCCTGCACGTAACATATTTTATTTACTGACGTTGCTGTAACTAAACGCTTATTTGTCACATTTACAAACATTTATTTATTTTGAAAAAAGTTTTACTTTTTTATGAATATTAAAAGAAAAATGGGTACTCATGCAGAGAGTGATCCATGCTGAAATAATAACGTTATTATTTAAAAAGCCATCCTTAACATGGGGAGGGTGTTTTGTACCTATTCTGTACTTTAACCTTGCAATTGATTAAAAAAAAACATGATTTAAAAAATAGCGCGGATCACTCTCTGCATTAGCACCGAAAAATGTTACTAAACATTTATTAATAATTTCTCACTTTTACAAACATTTGATTTTACATTTCTTTTTAAATGACGACTTTTATCGACTTTTTTTTTTAATATCCCCCCCCCCAATGGTGTTTATTCCGAAATCCGTTGTTAACATGGAGAGGTTGAGGGTGTTTATTCTGAAAGCCATTCTTAACATTTGTGGAGGTGGACCTAATGTAAAAAAAAAAAAAAAATAAATAAATAAATTAAAAAAAAAAAAACTAAATCATTTACTGATAACTTCTCACATTTACAAATATTTTTTAATTTACATGCGCGGATGAACAATTTGTTGAATAGTGCGAAAACAAAACGTTTTTGTAATAAACTTCGGGATAATTTTTTGGGTAAATATTTACATTTAGGTACACCTCCACAATTTTCTTTTTTAAATGACGACTTTTATTGATAAATAAATTTACTTCTCCGCAACTTTTATTGATAAATAAATCTACCTCTCTGCCACGGGCACTGAACCCCTCCTTTTTTTTTAAATAGTATTTTTTGGTGGGTATGCTGACAACAAATATCAGTTAAATTTTGCAAATAGCCCCCCTCTCCAAAAGTGGTGTTTATTCCGGAAGAGGAGGTTGGGGGGGGGGGGGTGATTATAAGGTGGACCTAATCTAAAAAAAAAACAAGTTGTTTATGCGCACATAAGCAACTATTTTTTTATTAACTTTTTTTTTTTTACTTTTTTATTTAAAAATTAGTAAATTTCAATGAATAGAATAATAAATCATTTATCATTAATATGTGTTTTTGGTTTTGTGTTGAATGAAACTTTCTTTTTTTTTCATTACAAGAATAATGAACCAATTTAAATCTTCTGGCATGCGTTTAAGGGTTACGAAATTATCAATAAATCGTTTAGTTACTAAGCCAACGTCAGTAAATAAAAAAATGTTACGTGCGCATGCATTAGCCTTGACTGGGGGGGGGCTAAGGGAGCGACCATTAAATAATTATGCTGGTCGCCATGGAACTCAACGCCCAAGGAGTACCTAAAGTGGCACTTATGCACTTATGTTACCGTGCTATTTTTTAAAATAGTATTTTCCTGTTAAATTCAAATTTTACAATATGTTTTTCTTTTATTAATTTGTTAAGTGAAAGTACAGATAACCTGGTCGGTTTCTAATGCGAGGAAAATCTAGCCCCCCCCTCCAAAAAAAAGGGGTATTCTGGATAATAACAGAACATTAAAATTGCCTCAGTCTCGAAAGATTTCTTCTCTACTGAACGAGGAAAAAAACGGTGAAGTGTAGTTCACCTTCTGTTTCTCTCCCCCTCTCTCAATATCTCTCTCTATCCATCTCTCCCTTTCCCTCTCTCAATCTATATTTCTCTCTATATCATCCTCTCCATCTCTCTTTGAGCCCCTTTCTCTCTCTAACTCCCTCTATCTCTCTCCTTTCCTCTGTTTCATCCCTCTCTGTTTCTAACTCTCCCCCTCTCTCTGTTTATCTATCAATCCCTTTATCTCTCTATCTCCTTCTCTTTCTCTATTTTCCTCTCACTGTCTCTTTTCTATCTATATGTCTTCCTCTCTATCTGTCCATCTCTATCCCTCATCCTATTTTAGTCTCCTAAATTAATTACAGTGAATAAAGCATTGTCAAAACATGGATTAATCCTATTTTAGTCACCTAATTTACTGACTGTGAGAATAGAAGTTATTTGGAAATTACTGCTACCTTGAACAGTACCAGAAGTAACTGGTAAAACCTTTCTAATTAAATTGATTTTGGCAGCCATTTGGTAACAAAATGACATAGCCTTAGCCCTTGCTGCATGAGGAATACCTGCGACCTTGCTGCCAAGTAGAAGAATTTTTTATTCTACTTTAAAACATTCAATTTTTCAAAAATTTCATGTTCGACATCTCCAAAACATCCAATATGGGGAAAAATATTGCAAAAATGCAAAGTTATTGTTTAGGATGAATGCACAATGGTACGCAAAAAATCACTTCAGGCTCTTGGTCGATCCTTGCAAGATTTGCGTGGCAATGTCAGACCATTTGGGAATGCAGTAATATTGCTTGCAGGAGATTTCAGACAAATGTTACCTGTTATTCTTCAATCAACACCAGCAGATGAAATAAATGCTTGCCTCAAATACTCTACTTTTTTGTTCCATGTGAAGACATTAATTTTAACTCAAAATATGCATATACAGTTGCAGACTGTTCGATCCGCACAAAAACTTTTGCATCACTTGTAGGAAATTGGGTACGAAAAAGTGCCAGCTGATTAGAGTTTAGGGCAAAATTCTTTGACTTTTAACTTCTGTAATTTCTGTAATTTTATTTCATCAAAAGAATAGTTAGTTTAAAAGGTTTTTGCAGATATTCAAATTATAAGAATTCCATTTGACTGAGTGAATGAGCTATTCTTGCAGGTCAATACAAAAATGCCCATGAACTTAACGCTATAATTAAATGTAAAATTCCAAGTGAGGTAGTCAAATACAAATCCATCGACACTGTTGTGAAAGCAGATAAAGTGGTTAATCATCCAACAGCTCTATTTGCCAGGGATGCCACCGCATGTATTGCAACTGAAATTTTGTGTACTAATTATCATGTTGTGAAATATATACCAATCCAAGCTTTGCAATGGCACATAGCTTGCAGTAAAAAAAAATTAACAAACAATATCATAGAAACAACAATCTTAACAGGACCTTTCACAGATGAATATATCTTCATTTCACGCATTCCTATGATTCCACCGGATACATCATTACACTTTAGCAAATTGCACTTTCCAATTTTATTGTCATTTGCAATAACCATCAACAAAGCACAGGGAACAATCTTTACAATTGTGGGCCTTACAGTTACACACTGATTGTTTTTTCACATGGACAATTTATGTTACATATTCAAGAGTCACCAAACCGGAAAATCTCTATATCAGCTAAGAAAATGGAACAACAAAAACTGTGTACCCATGCAAAATGGAAATTTAAACCTATAAGAAACATGCTTTTTCTCATTTTGGAACTTTTTCCATTGCGCCAATTTGAGCCACAGCAACGCGTGGCAGGGTACAGCTAGTATATATATATATATATATATATATATATATATATATATATATATATATATATATATATAGGGAGAGAGAGAGAGAGAGAGAGAGAGAGAGAGAGAGATAGATAGATAGATAGATAGATAGATGTGTTTTACTTCACCTGAACAAATAATTCATCTGAAAAATTGAATAGGAAAAAAAATATTTTTTCAAATAAAACAAAGCTGGCAATCTTGACAGATGACCTTAATCTTTTTCCTACTTGTTTACCAAAAATGTTTTTTATGACTTTGTGGTGTGAAATTAATGACCAAGAAGACAATCCTTTACTAAACATTTGTCTGTGTGTTAGCATAACGCATAATACATACGGATTAGATATTTTTTAATATCTTATTTACTTTTGAAGTACACATCTTCGTCGGGTAATAGATACCAAGAAATGATTTCGTTTATATCTATTGAGTTATCCTGAATTACAGTTTCTGGTGTAATGTATTTTTGTTGTTATTTTTTAAAATTGGATTTGAATGAATATATGTGTATGTATATATGAATAGGTATTCAGGTAAACGTCATTAAATAGCATAGAGTGTTTTTCTTTGATAACACTTTTTTTATCATTTTAATTTTTCGAATATTGCATTACGTATTTAGTTAATAATGAAAAGAAGTCTCATTTTAACATTTTATAGACAACTTTATTTGTTATCTTCGTCACATCCTGTATATATATATATATATATATATATATAGATCCACATACATTACTGTTTCGCTGTATCACAGCTCATCAGTCCGGCTATATATATATATATATATATATATATATATATATATATATATATATATGAACAAATGATTAATAAAACATGTTAAAAGACATCTGGAAAAAGAGTTAAAAACATATTTAATTTTAAAAAAGGAAGCACAACATAAGTGGATAGTCCTTAATCCTCAGAGTTTCAAAGAAATACTCTCCTTCTCATCAGAGGGCAGGAATTAGCAAAATGCGGGATCGGATTTTGCATATAAAAGTATTTATGGAACTACAAGTAAGTCACAGATCTTACTTGGTTAAAAAAAGGTGAGGTAAGGGGAATAGGAGGTAAAAGAAAAATGATAAAAAGATTTCACATGAATGGATAGTCTGGTGAAGGGTAAAAAATCCGTATTCATATTATAAGCTCTATTTCCTTTTCGGTTTTATTGAGCTTTTACATCTGGTTGAGATTACTTTACTTGTAAATATTAACTCTGTAATATTTATAATATATTTTAAGTTTACCATTTTGATTACCTTGGTAAACTTATTGCAATTTTTTTATATGTATATATATATATATATATATATATATATATATATATGTTTGAACTATTGAATGAAGGCAATTTAGTTCAATTTTGATAGATTAATTAATTTAAAACATTTGCTGATCTTTCGTTCCAAAATGAGAACAAAAGTCATCATATTCAACCATCAATGTAGCATAAGGCACTCATTCCAAGTGTAATGGGCGATAACTTTTCCCTGTTTTTAACAGGCAAAAAATTTAGTATTGCATAATATTAAGATGATTTTTGCACATTTTCTGGATGCACAATTCTTCAATATACTTCAGTGGTTTGCTAATCTTTGCACCGTATGCAAAGCTGTACACCACTACGGATCTGATCTTTGGATTCCTTATCACCATGTCTTTTACCAGGAAGACATTGCTTTCAGGACCTCTTCTGACTATCATCCAGTTCAGTCTTCACTTGTGGATCATGTGATTTTGATACTCAAAGGTTTATTTTAGTTGGGTTATTCTCAAACAGTAATTTTCAAATGCAGTCTATCTTCTGCTTTTAGTGTTTAGTCTCAGAAGAAGTACATAGTTATTGCAAGCAAAAAGTCACAGTAGAGTCTTAGCTTTTTTTTTTACGTTTTATTTAAAAATTAGTAAATTTCAATTAATAGAATAATAAATCATTTATCATTAATATGTGTTTTTGGTTTTGTGTTGAATGAAACTTTTTTTTTTCATTACAACAATAATGAACCAATTTAAATCTTCCGGTATGCGTTTAAGGGTTACGAAATTTTCAAATGCAGTCTATCTTCTGCTTTTAGTGTTTAGTCTCAGAAGAAGTACAAGCAAAAAGTCACAGTAGAGTCTTAGTTTCAAACTATAGGACAAATTTCTACAGTTCTTTTATGGAAATAGCTCTAGACAAGGTGTGATGCCACTTTATTTAAAGAGCTAACATGAACAAAAGATTATTATTACAAAGGCATCCGAGAAAACTTCTAGAGCAAATGTGGTATTTTAGTGACTAGTCTATAATAATACTCATTAATCCATCACTAATGATGCATCGAATGAATACCACGGCACTTAGTTCGTTGCACCTTATCATAACAAAGGTCAATACAAAATTTCAACTACGTTGGCTTAGTAGTTTCCAAGAAAACTTCTAGGGTAAATGTGGTATTGTGGTAACTAATCCCTATTTATTATTTTACTGTGCATCGAAAGGATGCATAATATCAAAGATATATAAAAAATTTCAGCCAGATTGGACAAGGAGTTTCTGAGAAAAGTGGAGCGGACGGACAGACAAAGTGAAATATTATATATATATATATATATTATTTATGGCGGATTTAGTTCTTATGAGGTTTGGTTTGTTTTTTATTTTTTACGGCATATCAACCCTTTTTGGGTCATTTAATGCCGAACCACGTTATTTTGGAAACAGTTTTTATGCTTAAAGTTTTTATATTTTCAAATATTTATTTGTAGAGTTGGTTTGGTTGTTTTGTTTTACGGCACATCAACTCTTTTTGGATTATTTAATCCCAAATCCAATTATTTTGGAGATAGTATTCATGTTGCATCTAGTAATTTTGCAAAAAGGTTTTTTCTTCAAGCTCTTTGTATCTTCAATCACTAGTTTGTAGTGTTTGGTTTGGGTGTTTTAGGGTGGATTTTATCGTTTTTGTTCCCTGTCCTGCAGAACATGAATGAGTTTTGCAATGGGAAAGGAAAAAGTGTCACATTATTAATGTTTGGTACATTTTAAGTTAGGAAATCAGTGAGGAATATAAACTTTCTGAAAAGTTGTAACTAACTGATTTCTATATAATTTTGTTTGTCTATATTTTGCAATAACTCCTGGGTGTGTCCCAGGGGCTCTTTTAGGGCTAATAAAAACACTTCATTTTTGCGACTATTTTACCATATTTGTCCAAAATTTTCTGTGTGTGTCTATTTAGCAGTTTTGCATGGTGCTGAACTCAAATTTAAAAAATGTTAAGGCCTTCGGGACTTTTGGGGCTAAATGAGAGGGAGAGGGGCAAATGATGGACTTAGTCATTTCTTGTTTTGCATGGTGCAGAACTCAAATTTACATATGTTAAGGCCTAAAACTGCACGGTTTGTTTATTTTCACTAGGATTTGACTTTTTGGTCTAAATGGGGGGGGGCAATGGCTGAACTTAGTCATTTTTTTATGCCTTGTTCACTGCGCACATGGAGGATAATGCCTGCTTCATTCGTTTGTATTTTAAAACACAGAATTACTACATTTTCTAGTAAAGGACAGAGTTAGCAAATTATAATAATTCATAGAGAAAAAGCGAAAACACTTTAAACTTCAAAAAAGTTCTTTAAAAATACTTCCATCTGAAATTTCATAAATATTCCAACTGCGGAAATCAATCTAGACCCACTTATAATGTTGATCTATTCCCCACTTAAAACTTCAGCAACAAATGTTTAAATTGAGAATGGTTCTTGCGATCAGAGGTAATCAGTCATTTCTGTAAAGTCACGGCTCTCTTTGAAAATGGCAGTTACATTAGTTCTAGAAGTCCACGAGCTGAAAATCATTTAGATTCAAAGACGTCTCAAGCAATCAATCACAATTTAGCCGGTGCTTCCCAATGGTGTGATTAAGTATCCCCTAACAGAAAACTATAGTATGAGTTTACCAACAGCGATGAGAATCTATAAAAGGATACTGGTAAGAGTGTATTAACAGTACTATAAGAACAAAGATATTGGTAGAATTGTATTATTATTAGCAGAACAATGATATTCGTAGAATTTTATTAGTAGTAGCAGAACTAGGATATTGACAGAATTTTATTAGCAGTAGTAGAAAAAAAATATTAGTAAAATTGTATTAGCGGTAGTAGAACCAGGATTTTAATAGCATAATATTATGGGATATCTCATACCTTCACTATATGCAACAGAGAGATTAAACTTTAAAACCGTGAATGCATGAGTTCAATAACAATTTGCAATCCACTCTCATCGATTTGGATGGAATAATTAATAATGGAATGTCTCTCGCATGTGTGCAAGTACATTTTTCTCAATCTCCCTAAAGCTTATAGATTGAGATTTTGGCTTGTATATTAATCGTTTTATGATGTATGTAGGTATGTCTCTCTTCCTAAAGCTTATAGATTGAGACTTTGGCTAGTATATTAATCGTTTTATGATGTATGTAGGTATGTCTCTCTTCCTAAAGCTTATAGATTGAGACTTTGGCTTGTATATTAATCGTTTTATGATGTATGTAGGTATGTCTCTCTTCCTAAAGCTTATAGATTGAGACTTTGGCTAGTATATTAATCGTTTTATGATGTATGTAGGTATGTCTCTCTTCCTAAAGCTTATAGATTGAGACTTTGGCTAGTATATTAATCGTTTTATGATGTATGTAGGTATGTCTCTCTTCCTAAAGCTTATAGATTGAGACTTTGGCTTGTATATTAATCGTTTTATGATGTATGTAGGTATGTCTCTCTTCCTAAAGCTTATAGATTGAGACTTTGGCTAGTATATTAATCGTTTTATGATGTATGTAGGTATGTCTCTCTTCCTAAAGCTTATAGATTGAGACTTTGGCTAGTATATTAATCGTTTTATGATGTATGTAGGTATGTCTCTCTTCCTAAAGCTTATAGATTGAGACTTTGGCTTGTATATTAATCGTTTCATGATGTATGTAGGTATGTCTCTCTTCCTAAAGCTTATAGATTGAGACTTTGGCTAGTATATTAATCGTTTTATGATGTATGTAGGTATGTCTCTCTTCCTAAAGCTTATAGATTGAGACTTTGGCTAGTATATTAATCGTTTTATGATGTATGTAGGTATGTCTCTCTTCCTAAAGCTTATAGATTGAGACTTTGGCTTGTATATTAATCGTTTTATGATGTATGTAGGTATGTCTCTCTTCCTAAAGCTTATAGATTGAGACTTTGGCTAGTATATTAATCGTTTTATGATGTATGTAGGTATGTCTCTCTTCCTAAAGCTTATAGATTGAGACTTTGGCTAGTATATTAATCGTTTTATGATGTATGTAGGTATGTCTCTCTTCCTAAAGCTTATAGATTGAGACTTTGGCTAGTATATTAATCGTTTTATGATGTATGTAGGTATGTCTCTCTTCCTAAAGCTTATAGATTGAGACTTTGGCTAGTATATTAATCGTTTTATGATGTATGTAGGTATGTCTCTCTTCCTAAAGCTTATAGATTGAGACTTTGGCTTGTATATTAATCGTTTTATGATGTATGTAGGTATGTCTCTCTTCCTAAAGCTTATAGATTGAGACTTTGGCTAGTATATTAATCGTTTTATGATGTATGTAGGTATGTCTCTCTTCCTAAAGCTTATAGATTGAGACTTTGGCTAGTATATTAATCGTTTTATGATGTATGTAGGTATGTCTCTCTTCCTAAAGCTTATAGATTGAGACTTTGGCTTGTATATTAATCGTTTTATGATGTATGTAGGTATGTCTCTCTTCCTAAAGCTTATAGATTGAGACTTTGGCTAGTATATTAATCGTTTTATGATGTATGTAGGTATGTCTCTCTTCCTAAAGCTTATAGATTGAGACTTTGGCTAGTATATTAATCGTTTTATGATGTATGTAGGTATGTCTCTCTTCCTAAAGCTTATAGATTGAGACTTTGGCTAGTATATTAATCGTTTTATGATGTATGTAGGTATGTCTCTCTTCCTAAAGCTTATAGATTGAGACTTTGGCTTGTATATTAATCGTTTTATGATGTATGTAGGTATGTCTCTCTTCCTAAAGCTTATAGATTGAGAGTTTGGCTAGTATATTAATCGTTTTATGATGTATGTAGGTATGTCTCTCTTCCTAAAGTTTATAAATTGAGACTTAGTCTAGTATATTAATCGTTTTATGATGTATGTAGGTATGTCTCTCTTCCTAAAGCTTATAGATTGAGACTTTGGCTAGTATATTAATCGTTTTATGATGTATGTAGGTATGTCTCTCTTCCTAAAGCTTATAGATTGAGACTTTGGCTTGTATATTAATCGTTTTATGATGTATGTAGGTATGTCTCTCTTCCTAAAGCTTATAGATTGAGACTTTGGCTAGTATATTAATCGTTTTATGATGTATGTAGGTATGTCTCTCTTCCTAAAGCTTATAGATTGAGACTTTGGCTAGTATATTAATCGTTTTATGATGTATGTAGGTATGTCTCTCTTCCTAAAGCTTATAGATTGAGACTTTGGCTTGTATATTAATCGTTTTATGATGTATGTAGGTATGTCTCTCTTCCTAAAGCTTATAGATTGAGACTTTGGCTAGTATATTAATCGTTTTATGATGTATGTAGGTATGTCTCTCTTCCTAAAGCTTATAGATTGAGACTTTGGCTAGTATATTAATCGTTTTATGATGTATGTAGGTATGTCTCTCTTCCTAAAGCTTATAGATTGAGACTTTGGCTAGTATATTAATCGTTTTATGATGTATGTAGGTATGTCTCTCTTCCTAAAGCTTATAGATTGAGACTTAGTCTAGTATATTAATCGTTTTATGATGTATGTAGGTATGTCTCTCTTCCTAAAGCTTATAGATTGAGAGTTTGGCTAGTATATTAATCGTTTTATGATGTATGTAGGTATGTCTCTCTTCCTAAAGCTTATAGATTGAGAGTTTGGCTAGTATATTAATCGTTTTATGATGTATGTAGGTATGCCTCTCTTCCTAAAGCTTATAGATTGAGACTTTGGCTAGTATATTAATCGTTTTATGGCGTATGTGGGTATGTCTCTCTCCCTAAAGTTTATAAATTGAGATTTTGGCTAGTATATTAATCGTTTTATGATGTATGTAGGTATGTCTCTCTTCCTAAAGCTTATAGATTGAGACTTTGGCTAGTATATTAACCGTTTTATGATGTATGTAGGTATGTCTCTCTGTCTAAAGCTTATAGATTGAGACTTTGGCTTGTATATTAATCGTTTTATGATGTATGTAGGTATGTCTCTCTTCCTAAAGCTTATAGATTGAGACTTTGGCTAGTATATTAATCGTTTTATGATGTATGTAGGTATGTCTCTCTTCCTAAAGCTTATAGATTGAGACTTTGGCTAGTATATTAATCGTTTTATGATGTATGTAGGTATGTCTCTCTGTCTAAAGCTTATAGATTGAGACTTTGGCTAGTATATTAATCGTTTTATGATGTATGTAGATATGTCTCTCTTCCTCAAGCTTATAGATTGAGACTTTGGCTAGTATATTAATCGTTTTATGATGTATGTTAGTATGTCTCTCTGTCTAAAGCTTATAGATTGAGTCTTTGACTAGTATAATAATTGTTTTATGATGTATGTAAGTATGTCTCTCTGTCTAAAGCTTATAAACTGAGTCTTTGGCTAGTATATTAATCGTTTTATGATGTATGTAAGTATGTGTCTCTGTCTAAAGCTTTTAGATTGAGACTTTGGCTAGTATAATAATTGTTTTATGATGTATGTAGATATGTCTCTCTTCCTAAAGCTTATAAACTGAGTCTTTGGCTAGTATATTAATCTTTTAATAATGTATGTGGGTACGTGTCTCTGCCTAAAGCTTATAGACTGATACTTTGGATACTTAATCCTTTTAATATGTGTGTGGGTATGTCTGTCTCTGCAAAAATCTCATAGCCGAATACTTAGCTAGTACTGTGTAAAATGAATAGAGTTAATTTTTCAGACATTTTATAAGTCATTGTGTTAATTGCGTAAATGAAATAAGTCAGAAAGATAAGTGTCTGTCTCGTCTGACAATAAAAACTAATGAAACAAAAATGGTAGGATAGTGAATATATATTAATAAAATAAATATATATTTAGAATATGTACAACATTTATATGTACAACATTTATACTTAGAAAACTGTGCTCTCTCTCGTCGTATATTTTTGAAAGCATATATGACGAACGAACATATACCACACTACTTCCTAAAAGAGGAGGTGATACCTAGGAAGATGATATCATGATTAACGAACATATAATATAATACCCCTTAAAGGAAGAAGTTTGGCGCTGTCTGTAGATATCGGCTTTTTGAATTAAATGCACCAAACATTGATGTTACTGTTTTGTTTCCTTTACCTTTACAAAACTCAATCATGTTCTGCAAAGCCCAAAAACAAACAAAAAAATTCTCTAAGGAACAACCAAACTAAACACTATGGATAAATATACGATGATATAAACAATTTGAAGCAGAAAAACTTTTTTTCCCAAAATTACTGGATTTGAAATTAAATAACCCGTAATAGGTTAATATGCTGTAAAAAAAAAAAATCAAACCAATCAAAGGAGGAAGTAATAACTGGGAGACTGGTTTTCTGATAACAAAACAGATGCCACATTACCCACACACCCTCAATACAAGGAGGAGGTAATGCCTGGGAGGATGAGATAATGATGAGAACAGATATTACAATATTCCCTCATGAAAAAGAAAATGTATCGCCTGGATTACCACACTATTTCATAAAAGAGGAGGTAGTGCCTGGGAAGATGGTCTCATTATAACAAAACACATACTACACTAAAGCCCACATCTGAATTGAGCATTGAAAGATAATACATTAGTCTAAAATAGTATAAACACCCACACCTGAATTGAGCATTAAATAATTAATTTCGGCTTCACGGCAGACACGTACCAAATCTCCATTAGTAATATCTATAAAAGATATATCCCTGTCTGTATTCACTACTTACTTTTAGACTATAAAATGTAGGAACTTGACATTTTGTAAGAATAATCAACTGCTAATGCAGTTTGCTGTAAGGGAGGCATATTAATTTTTCCTGATAACGAACATATACTATAATACCCCTTGAATGAGGTGCTGTCTGGAGATATCAGCTTGGTAACCGATAGAGCATAAGAAACCGTCCAGCCCAGCAATGTTTTACTTCTGTTTTTTTTTTTTTTTTACATGGAGTTCACCACTTATCAAGGCCCAATGGCCACTCAGGGATAAGGATTATTGTGTGTACAGTAATCAAAGGGATAGTGTAGCAATAGTATTGGAGAATTGGTAAGGTGTCATTAATTAGGGGGGGCGGTTCATCAGGAATTTGTTTGTGTTGGACTTGAAGACATCCAGGTTGAAGTCGGGAGGGAAACAGCCAAGCGAAACAGAGTTCCACAGGCGTGCAGTTCTAAGAAAGAAGCTTTGTTCATGGTATCTCCGTTTTGATTTAGGCACAGATAGGGAGTGGGGAAAATTATTGACGGTGGTTTCAGCTAGTCGGGTGTTTTTTGAAAAAGATTGGCGAGGGGGGACCAGAGAATGGAGCTCAGACGAGCACCTGCCATGGAAATAACGATAGAACAATGACAGGCTCGCTACGTCTCTTCTGTGGGAAAGAGGTTGCAGGGTAGAGAAAAGGGCATACTCCACCAAGCCACGGAGTCTATTTTGTACTCTGTCAAGGCAGAATAGGCTGTTTTTAGCAGCCCCCGCCCAGATGTGGCAGCAGTACTCCATCTTTGGACGTACTTGGCTCTTATATAGATAGAGAATTGCATCATTAGTGAGATATCTTCTGGAGCGGTAGAAGGATCCCACCATTTTCCCAGCGACCTTGGCCACAGACTTGATGAATGTGTTCCATTTAAGATCAGGTGTAAAGGTGAAACCCAGGAGCTTATCAAAGCCTGGGGCCTCCCTTAGACGAGAGCCATCCATTTCAATTGATGCCAGATGGGGATCAGAGCGTTTATGATGTAGAGATAGGAGCTTGGTCTTAGATGCATTAAAGGTAACCAGCCACCTCTTTCCACACTGTACCATGCGCTCAAGATCAGAGGAGAGAGAATCAGAGAGAACATCATCATTTACAGTCTTTGATGTGTTGCCATAGATGGTCGTGTTATCAGCATATATGTCAAGGAAAGATTTTAGTATGTGTTTTTGCGAGATCATTTTAGTATGTGTTTTGGGAGATCATTTTAATGTGATGCATACAATAGTCCCATAAGCAAAGTTTTTTTTTAAGCAACTATGCATCAGTGAAACACAATACAGTGGGGCTACTTCCAAGCTGATTACAATATGGCCATTTTCAAGTCCTATGTTAACAAATTCTTGTTAAGTCATCCTCTTAAACAATAAAATGTTGCTTGGTTTCAACCAACTTCAATCCTCAAGGTATGACCTCACTGTGCACCTGGGGAACTCATTAACCTGTATCCTTGAGTAACTTTTGGACTTTGATAAACGTTAACTCAAAAAATACAAAAACAATTTCAAAGTACAAAATTATGTCGATTCAAATTTCAATTCTCTTTAGATCTTCTGATGAAAACTTAACATCATAAAATAAACATTTTCTCAGCCCATAAGTTCAGTTGTGCATGTTTAAAGATGTGTCTGAATAGAAATAACCAACATTAACGAAAAATATACAACCCCTGACCTTAACGAGATTTAAATCAGAATCAAAATACACTTACAAGCTCCTTCAGTTTTGACAGACTATGGATACCCATGAAGGGATGCCTGCACATGAAATTTTTTGTGGCAAGAGGTGCACAATCTCCAACCACACCTCTCCTATGTCGACATTGTTAAATACCAGTGACAGGTGAAGTGTCTGTACAGGACGACTGGAAACAAATGCCGAGATAAGCGGAGAACACATACAATGCTTAGAATGCTCAAATGGTCACCCATCTGATACTAACCAGGCTCAACGTTGCTTAACTTCGGTGATCTGACAAGAACAGGTGTGTCAACGCGATTATGCCACTATACTAATTCTAAAAACCTTGGCAATTGTATGTATACAGATATCATTTGAAAAATAAAATTAGATGTTGATAGTTAGTAATATAGTTTAATATTTCGCAAGAAATCTCTTTTTCAAGTTAAATAAAAAATTGTGCACGGGGCCTGCTTTGGTTTCCCTTTCCTTTTTTATTTGGCTGTTATTGAATTTCGTTTAAAAATTAAAAATCGGCGAGATAATCTTTTTCTGTAATATGGTTGCTCCTTCCGGGTAGCATTTGCTATCTCACTCATCGAGTGGAAACTTAATGCGAGGTGTTGTTTCTTGTGATTGTTTTTTTTTTTTTACAATCATGCTATTTATTTTTTTAGTGAGAATATCTTTGGTATATGAAGAGTCCATAGCTGATAGATCCGGGATTGACTAATATTGGATATTCTTCTGTGAAGTAAACGCTCCATAAAAATGTGTCCAAGTTTCTGTTTTGAAAATTCAATAAAATCGCGGTCATTAGAATGAAGACCAGTGCGTATATATATATATATATATATATATATATATATATATATATATATATATATATATATATATATAATATACATATATATATAATATACATATATATATATACATATATATAATATACATATATATAATATACATGTAATATACATATATAATATACATATATATACATATATATATAATATACATATTTATAATATACATGTAATATACATATATAATATACATATATATATAACATACATATATATATAATATACATATACATAATATTCATATATATATAATATACATATATATAATATTCATATATATATAAAATTCATATATCTATATAACATACATATATATATATATAATATACATATATATATATATAAAATTCATATATATGAAATATACATATATATATAATATACATATATATATATAATATTCATATATATATAATATTCATATATATATGTGTGTGTGTGTGTGTTTGTGTGTGTGTGTGTGTGTGTGTGTGTGTAGAACAACATCGGTACCGTTGGTTTCAATTTCAACAAAAGGGATCTATAATTGGTCTCCTTTGCCGTACTCTCTTCAGCCTTTGTTTATGGCTGTCTCTTCAAATAGGTATATATAGAAACTATTAGTAAAATTATTAAAAAAATGGGAACAATTTATATGACTGATAACGCCTATGATTCAAAGCATGAATTTTTAGCTGATACGCAATGTTTAATGTGATTACAAAATCGGTTTAAATGAGAGGAAACTATTGCCAATGAATTGTTTCTTTTAATACATTGGTGTATTTATCATTTGCTCCAATGGAAAATGTTTTAATTTTGATGACATCTGGCGAAGATTGAAACAATTTATCTTGGCAGGTGTTCGTGGCTGAATATTTTTGTTTTTACTTTGCTTGGTCTATCTTCACTTGAATCAAATCGATTTTTATATAAATTTATCCAGATACGCGCGTAAACGCACACTTTATATATATATATATATATATATATATATATATATATATATATATATATATATATATATATATATATATAAGTGAAAGTGTCTGTATGTCTGTGTACATTTCCCTACGCAATAACTTTGCCAATTTTTAGTCTGCAGACTCGAAATTTGGTATACAGAGTACCGAGATTTGGCAAAATCGATGTGATCGGTTTTCGGCCAGAAATTTGGCGATTAAGGGGTCAAAGTTCAATGACTTTACCTTTGAGAACTCTACCAAACTCCTCCGACAATTTTGGGTCTAAACACTTGCAATTTTAGATATAGATTCCTTGGATATGGATTTAACTTAATAACTGAATTTGAGCCCCAAACAATATATTTTAAGGCGTCATAGTAGGGGTCAAAGTTAAAAAAATTGACCGCTTTTCTTTTCGCTCAGCATACACCTCCAAATACCTGGGAAACGCCGGGCACCCATGCTAGTATATATATACATATATATATATATATATATATATATATATATATATATATATATATATATATATATATATATATATATATATATATGTGTGTGTGTGTGTGTGTGTGTGTGTGTGTGTGTGTGTGTGTGTAAGAAGGCTGTAGAAATGTAGAATATTGAACAGGAAAGAAAACAAACCAAAAGAATGACGTAAAAACAAACTTTTGAAAAAGATACATTATTATCGAAATTATCAAAGACAATTACTACCTCGATTATATCAAACAGTAAATCCATATTTACTGGTTTATATGTGTGAACGGTTTGGAAAAGTAAATATATGAAGATTTAATCTCAACAAAACCGCGTTCGTTTGTCTGTTTTTGTTCATATGTCATGTCACTTCAATAGACTTACATATTTAGTTTCTAAATTTTTGAGATGAAGATTGTATTATTTGCATTCTTCAGATTACTGTTCGCATCTTGATTGTCATTTTTACAATGTTTCAATCGATGTAATCTCTGACCTTCTTCAGGCGTATCTTGTCAAATTCAGGAATTTTGGACGAAATTTCCAAGTTCCTGAGTTCGACAGAAACATCCTCGAGTTGGACTATATACCTATATACACCTGAAGAAGATCGGAGGTTACATTGACTTAAACGTTGTGAAAATGATACTCAAGATGAATCCAAATAATACGACTTTGTTTACCAGCAATACGTCAAGCTTACTTTTTTGACTTCTATATATATTTATACATGTTCTATTTTATTAAACATTTACATCTAGTTGTATTGCTAAGTTCATTTTTAATTATATGTGTGTGTGAGTGTGTGTGTATGTGTGTGTGCGTGTGTATGTGTGTGTGTATGTGTGTGTGAGTGTGTGTGTGAGTGTGTGTGTGTGTGTGTGTGTGAGTATATGTGTGTGAGTGTGTGTGTGTGAGTGTGTGTGAGTATGTGTTTATGTGAGTGTGTGTGTATGTGTGTGTGCTTGTGTGTGTATGTGTGTGTGAGTATGTGTGTATGTGTGTGTGTATCTGTGTGTCACTCTGTGTGTGTTTGTGTCTGTGAGTGTGTGTGAGTATGTGTTTATGTGAGTGTGTGTGTATGTGTGTGTGCTTATGTGTGTATGTGTGTGTATGTGTGTGTGTAACTCTGTGTGTGTGAGTGTGTGTTTAGGTGTGAATGTGTGCTTGGGTGTGTTTGTGTGTGTGTGTGTGTGTGTGTGTGTGTGTGTGGAGGTCTAGATGTGTCAGAAATTTCGTGAAAAATAGTGAATAATTCCACCCCGTCTTTCCAAGCTTATAACTCCCCGAAAAATGTAATTCAAGCTCTAATTTTTTTCAATTAAAGGAGCAAGGACCAAGGTCTCATTAAAAAAACAACAAAAAAACAAACAACGTGGTTTAAAAAAAAAAAGAAGGTTTTAAACTTCGGACTTTACAGGTAAATTTCTAAAAAAACACTATCTTTTTGTTTTAAATTTGAATATATTATTTATTGACCTTTTCTCTTCAATTTGTGATATATAACACTTTGGTGACTAAATTAATTATTTACTTTTTAATAGACATTTCAAAATGGGAGGCGTGAATTATTCGACCCCCTGTCTTTCCAAGCTTATAACTACTCGAAAAATGTAATTCAAGCCCTAATTTTTTCTTCAATTAAAGGAGCAAGGACCAAAGTTTCATTAAAAAAAACAAAAGAAAAAACAAACAACGTGGTTAACAAAAAGGTTTTAAACTTTTTTTTTGTTTTAAATTTGAATATATTATTTATTGACCTTTTCTCTTCAATTTGTGATATGTAAAACTTTGGTGAGTAAATTAATTATTTACTTTTTAATAGACACTTGAAAATGGGGGGGGGGCGTGAATTAAAAAAAAACGTTTGTCTAAAATATTATATTCGGTTTATTGGAAAGAGCATAAAATTTCACATTGACTCTGAAAATGTCGTAAAAATAGAATCAATAGAAAAATTTTGATAGATTTTTTAAGTTTAAAAATTGAAAAATATTGAGTTCGTAAAATTCATTACTGTTTTAAAAAAAAAAAAATATTTCTATTACTTTTAAAACAACTTTAATAGTTTATTTTGAAAGTATAATCCATAAAGAAAATAAACACCCAGTTTTAAAAGACAAATTACGAGTTTTTTTATATTTTATTCGCAGTTTCGTGTTAGGGGTGTCAAAAATTCCTACAAAAATTCGGATACACCTAGTGGAGGTCACATTGTTTTTGTTTTTGTTAATATTCGAGCAATGTTGATGATCCGACTAAGCAACATAGAAACGCATATATGATGAACTTGGTATATATAGTAGCACATGAGCCGAAACAATTGTTTGCTCCAATGAACAATAACGTGTTACATGATCATTAATTTTAAAGTTTTTCGGTTAAATATTTACACCCAGACAAAATATAAATATATACACAGCTGGAAATAATAAAAAAAAAATATGAAATAAAGTTAAAGGCTACTGTAATAAGGGCCAGATTTATAGGGGTAACCCGGATAGGAAATTGGTCAGCAATATTACATTTATATTTCTGCATGTTGGTTAGTTTACAGAAATGAGGAGCAGAGGAGGGAATTCCAAGGGCTAGTGTTCTGAGAGAAGAAACCATTAGTATAGAAAATCTTCCGGCATCTAGGGAACACTACAATAATGGTGTGTGATTTTATTGTACAAAACCGACACCAAAGTATCAGAGAAATGTCTAAGGAATTGGATGTCAGCCTTTCAAAGGGTATCCGGCCATCCAATGTAAATTGGCAAGGTACAAAAATCCATAAAAGTGTCCCACTTGAGATATATGAATAAATGAATGTTTCTGATATCAATTATTTATTTTTTTTCTGGACAACCTGTTTACCCGAAACAGATATGTCATCCAAAGTGATGATAAAATTGGATTCTCTGCAAGTAAATTCCCTGCTGGGAAATGGAATCATGTCATTCTCGTAAACTATTTGGACACATATGATCCTCTGCATATAAAATAATGTTTATAGATAGTTTTAGATCGGCCAAGTAGTTTCCCAGTAAATGTGCTATTGTGGTGGTTAACTCCTATTAATTCCTACTAATCCCAAACTTTGCATCGAATGGATACCATAATACTTAATTCGTTCCACCTTATCATAACAAGCGTCATGCAAAATTTAATCCAGATCAGTCCAGTAGTTCCCATGAAAAAAAAATGAAATGAATAGAGAGACAAATAGATTATGAGAAATCTATAATATAAATCTCACCTGTCTGTTTAAATGTATGCATGTATGTATGTATGTATGCCTAAAACTTTCGACAGATACGATAGATTTTCACGATATGAGTATTATTTTGAAGCCCGACGTCTCGGACGACAAATATCGAAAAATTGTCCAAAAACATTAATTCCTTCACCCTCAACTAGGCAGTTTTCTACAAGAAGATATCGATTTTTTGCTAGCCATTTTTGCAAGTTATTGTATCGGTTTGATTGACTTTGCCTAATTTTAATGTTTCTAAACTTCTGGTCGCGTCATGGAGTAACGGTAAGACGTCAGATTTTCTTACACTTTCTTTTCCGCCTTTGCGTCACGGGTTCGAGCCTGCCTGCCTACGACCATCTTTTTTTTTTTTTTTTGCTTAACACACACCTCCAAACATCTGGGCAACGCCGGGCACCCATGGTAGTATAATATAAATTATTGAAACGGATTCAATGTACATTGTGACACAGAAAAAAAAACAAGTTGTTTTATTGATTATAGCGCCATAACATCATATTTTATTGTAGTCTTAAGAATCTCATTATCTATCTCTCTATCTCTCTATCTATCTATCTATCTATCTATTATTCTGAGAAAGTTGTTGTAAACATCGACTTCTTTCTATGTTTTACTCATGCTAAATACATGTTAAAATATTTCCCACTTTTGCAATTGACTAATGTTTAGAAAAAAATGTAAATATTAAGATTCATAAGTAAATGCCTACCCATGGAACTCTATATCGCGGTGTTGCTTTCCAGCTAACTACAACATTGTAGCTTTTAAGTCCAATGTAAACAAGTACGTGTTGATCAGTCCTCTTAAGTAATCAAATTCTACCCAATTTACACCACTACAAATCATTACAGTGTTATATAGCTATCAACCTGACATTCGTTTACGATTATCCTCGAGTAGTCTTTGGGCCTTGATAAGTGATAACTCCCTTGTTAAAAAAGGCTGCTATTTGTAATGACCAAAATGATTATCTTTTACAAATTTACTATCTAATCAATCAATTGTTTTTTTTTTACTTATTTCATACAGTATCTATAACTCTCGCTTCTGTCACCCACTCTCTAAGAATTAAAAGTAAAATGGGAAAAACAGGAGCATAGTTTTAGATGAATGAATAAGAGAGGCAATATATATATGTATGATTGTTGAGCTGGATTAAATCCGACGATATGAAATAAAATGGAGGTGGAAGGACCTGGATACTCAACGTTTCGCCCGATTTATGCGGGCTTCTTCAAGAGGGATGATCATTGACATCGGGCGAAACGTTGAGTATCCAGGTCCTTCCACCTCCATTTTATTTCATATATATATATATATATATATATATATATATATATATATATATATACTAGCAGGGGGACCTGACGTTGCGCAGGATTGAATGATGATCAACAAATACTTCAAACACCCATATTTTTATTGGCATTGAAATTGGTAAAATCGCCTATTTCTCAATCAAATCAATTGATTGCCTGCTCTTTTTGGGGATCCGTCGTGGTGCACCAGGAGGGAGCTCACATGCCTCTAGCAGTGATTTAGTAAACAAGACATTATAGTCTACATTGTACTGTAGAGAATCTACTGGTGATTTTATAACATTATTTTTTCTATATAATTGTT
The DNA here is from genome assembly GCF_053919585.1 of Euprymna scolopes. Classification (NCBI taxonomy): domain Eukaryota; kingdom Metazoa; phylum Mollusca; class Cephalopoda; order Sepiida; family Sepiolidae; genus Euprymna; species Euprymna scolopes. Next base: position 66,649,921 of record NC_136511.1, read on the forward strand.
TGAATTAAAGTTTCAAATGAAAAAGTCAAGTATCATGGTTCAATTGTACTTTAAACAGCAACATTCATTGCGAACACTCCCCTCTCATATAAAAAAAAACCTAGTGTTGATTTTATATGGAAGGCCTTTCTGCTTGTAGGATGATAAAACTTCTCAAATGCACTTGTGATGTTAGGCTGTGTAAGGTGTTTTTAGTCAAAATCGTCTGTTTCTTATTTCATCGGATTACTTCAATCATCGATACTTAGCGAATACATTCCAATACAAAACCTATCAAAGAACACTGCCAGGCACATAAAGTACATTCAAGTGGAATTTTATAAAAATCGGTCCAGCCTTTTTCGAATCAATAGGGAATGAACTCACATACACAGACACACACACATAAACTTCCTTTTATATAATAGATAGATAGATGCGATTTATTTAACATATAACATTGACAAGCTTCTGGGCTTGACCTTTACTCCTGATCTGAAATGGAACACACACATCAAATCTGTTGCCAAGGTCACCAGAAAAATGGTTGGATCCTTCTATCGCTCCAGTATATAACTCACTACTGATGCAATTCTCCACCTATATAAGAGCCAGGTACGTCCAAGGATGAAGTACTGTTGCCACATCTGGGGAGGGGCTGCTAGAAATACTTATCCTGCCTTGACAAAGTTCAAAATAGACTTTGTAGTCTAGTAGAGGATGCAACCTCTTTCTCACAGAAGAGGCATTGTGAGCCTGTCTCTGCTTTAGCGTTATTTTTATGGCAAGTGCTCGTCTGAGCTCCAATCTCTGGCCCCCCACCCTCGCCAAACTTTCACAAGAAACACTTGTCTAGCTGAAAACACTATCAATAATTTCACACGCTCTTTATCTGTGCCTAAACCTAAA
>NC_136511.1:66653308-66658308 GCF_053919585.1 Euprymna scolopes
TATAAAATGAAATTTTTAAGTCACACGAGGGGCGTGCAATAAGTAATCCTCCTGACCCACTTCCAGTTGTCTGATCTAGCTGAAATTTGGCATGTGCAATGATTTATATCTCTACGGATTATGTGGCAAATTACAACTCTGAACTAACTGTGGTTTCTGTTTAAAAGGTGTTTGAAATGAGTCAGGTGTGGAATAGAGCCTGCTGAATGTCGAGCAGTGATCCGGTTTTTGTATTTGAAAGGACGCACACCACAGGAGACTTTTAATGAAATGAAAGAAACTTATGGTGATAATGCCCTATCATATGACATTGTAAAACGCTGGTATCGTGAATTCAAACATGGCCGGAAGTCTATGGAAACAGCTCCCAGACCTGGTCTCCCCCTTCTGCCATTGATGAGGCATCTGTCCGTCAAGTTGAGGCTGCCATTTTGGAAGATCGGCGCATTACTATTTGCTAAATAGCCCAAGATGTCAAGATTAGTACAGAGTCTGTGGACACTATCATTCATGACTATTTGCATATGCATAAGGTGTCTGCCAGATGGATTCCCAGGTTGCTCACAGCATTCCAGAAGCGAGAATGCGTTGAGTGCTCGAGGATGAATTTGGAGATGTGCCAAGAAGATGAGTCAAAGTTTTTCAAAAGACTGATTACACAGGATAAAACCTTGGTCCATCTCTATGATCCAGAGACCAAAGCTCAGTCAAGGCAGTGGAAGCACTTGGACTCACCACCTCCAAAGGAGGCAAGGGTGCAGCCCTCTGCTGGCAAGGTCATGCTCACAGTCTTCTGGGACCAGGACGGAGTAGTGATGACAGATTTCCTGGCAAAGGGTAACACAATTACACGAGCCTATTATGCTTCACTTTTGAGGAAATTAAGGGAAGCTATCAAAATCAAGAAGCGGGGCAAGATCAGCAAAGGTACCCTCCTCCTGCAGGGCAACGCTCTGGTCCACAACTCGCATGTTGCCAGATCAGAAGCACGGGCGTGTGGTTATGAAATTATCCCCCATCCTCCCTACTCTCCTGACTTTGTACCCTCTGACTTTCACCTCTTCCCAGCCATGAAGTTGTTTTTGAAAGGAAAGCGTTTCCCAGATGATGCAGCCTTGATTTCTTAAGTCACGTCGTAGTTGGAGGACAAACCTGGGGTATTCTACAAAAACGGTCTCCAGAGCTGCATCAAACGATGGGAGAAATGCATAACTCTGGGTGTTCCTTAAGTAAAGAAAAACTAATAACTGTGCCAAGTTTCGTTGCTCTACTACCATGGGAAGTGGATCAGGGGCATTACTTATTGCACGCCCCTCGTAATCTGCTCCAACCATTTCCGGGACTGACTCCATATACCCTCTTCATGTTAAATATATATATATGAAATAAATTAATCCTGAGATCGTAATCTGCTTTGGCCATTCCAGGACTGATTCCATATCCCACCCTCTTAAAAATATATATGTAAAAAATAATTTTTAGACCGTAATGTGCTTCAGCCATTTCCGACACTGACTCCACATACCCTGCTCTTTAAACTATATACAAAATAAAGTAATTAATAATGCTTGGGAGATGGATTTGTGACAACAAAACAGACACTAATCTCGCCCACCGCCGCCTAAATACAAAAGGTTTTATCAAATTATGTGATTTTTCGAATATGACAAATATCATTAAATACTATTTCATATTTGAAAGGGATTTTTTAAAATATGAACAATAAGGACGATAAACAGAGTTTTAGTACGTCACACGTAAAATTAGTTTTGTTTTTTTCATACAGGTACTATACTGTATAAGTACTTAATTTCTTGGGTAAGATATTGTGCAAATACCTTATTTCTAATTTAAAAATGAAACTACTCGGTTATTTTATGTAATTTTCTTTTATACTAATTTTTCCGTGCATCGCAGGTAAGAGTTTGTTTTTTCATTTGGGTGCTATAGTGAAGAAGCACCTTATTTTGCATATAAATGTAATAACTCAGTTATATTACGTGATTGCTGGTTTAAATAATTTATATGCACGTCAAAGGTGGGGTTTTCTTTGTGTTTTCATATGAGAACTCTACTGCACAAGTAGCAGTGTCAGAAATTTCGTGAAAATAGTGAATAATTCCACCCCATCTTTCCAAGCTTATAACTCCTCGAAAAATGTAATTCAAGCCCTAATTTTTTTTTTCAATTAAAGGAGTAAGGACCAAGGTTTTATTTAAAAAAAAACAAAACAAAACAATGTGTTTTTTTTTTTTTTAAAAGGTTTTAAACTTCGGACTTTACAGGTAAATTTCTAAAAAACTGATTTTTTTTTTGTTTTAAATTTGAATATATTATTTATTGACCTTTTCTCTTCAATTTGTGATATATAAACCTATTAAACATAAATTAATTATTTACTTTTTAATAGACATTTCAAAATGAGAGGCGTAAATTATTCGACCCCCTATCTTTCTAAGCTTATAACTCCTCGAAAAATGTAATTCAAGCCCTAATTTTTTTTTCAATTAAAGGAGCAAGGACCAAGGTTTCATTAAAAAAAAAAAAAAAAAAGACAAAAAGAAAAAATGTGTTCTTATAAAATAAGGTTTTAAACTTCGGACTTTACAGGTAAATTTCTAAAAAACTGATTTTTTTTTTGTTTTAAATTTGAATATATTATTTATTGACCTTTTCTCTTCAATTTGTGATATATAAACCTATTAAACATAAATTAATTATTTACTTTTTAATAGACATTTCAAAATGGGGGGGGGGCGTGAAAATGGGGGGGCGTGAAAATGGGGGGGCGTGAATTTAAAAAAAACGTTTGTCTAAAATATTATATTCGGTTTATTGGAAAGAACATAAAATTTCACATTGACCCTGAAAATATCGTAAAAATAGAATCAATAGAAAAATTTTGATAGATTTTTAAAATTTAAAAATTTAAAAATATTGAGTTTAAAAATTGAAAAATATTGAGTTCGGAAAATTCATTACTGTTTTAAAAAAAAAATAAAAATATTTTTATTACTTTTAAAACAACTGTAATAGTTTATTTTGGAAGTATAATCCATAAAGAAAATAAATAACCCACTTTTAACAGAGAAATTACGAGATTTTTATATTGTATTCGCAGTTTCGTGTTAGGGGTGTCAAAAATTCCTACAAAAATTCTGATACTGCTACTGCACAAGTACTTTATTTCTAACAAAACATGAAACTACTCGATGATTTTACATAATGTCACAAGTAAGAGTTTGTTTTTATATCAGAGTGCTATAGTGAAGCACCTTATTTCTTATATAAATGTCATACTACTTGAATATATCACATGATTTTCGGTTTGGATTACTTTTATGTATGTCACAGGTAAGGTTTTCTTTGTTTTTCATATGGGTACTATACTGTACAAGTAGCCTCTTTCTTAGGTAGTATACTGTACAAGTATCTTATTTCTAATTTAAAAATAAAAGAAGTTGATAACTTTCATATAATTTTCTGTTGTGCTAAATTTTCTGTACGTCAGAAATAAGAGTTTGTTTTTCTCATCTGGGTGCTATAGTAAAGAAACACCCTTTTCTGTCATACTACCCGAATATATAATGTTATTTTCGTTTTAATAACTTTTATGTACGTCTCTGATAAGATTTTCTTTGTGTTTTTTTATATAAGTACCTTATTTCGTGCTTTTAATGAATCTACTAAAAGCACGACGAGACCGTGCACACCGCTTGATAAAGTGAATAACAGAATAAAAATGTGTTAAGATACGTATTAATTCTGTATTTTTTTTCAACTAATCTGATGAGATGTTTACAACGAAAATATTTAAATGACATAAAATTTAAAATTGTCGAAACAATTGTGATATTCGAAAAAATACAAATATTATGTTATCTTTCTCCTTGTGGTTTGGTTTTTGCAAGCATATATGAATGCTCGATTACAGTTCGATTACAGTTCGATACAGTTACTTAATATTTGAGTCAATTTACATGGCTTAAAGTCTTGTCGATATATGTACATTGCCATTGGCTAATAGATTTTAATATATTAAACCTTTGGAAAACTTTTATCTAATATATATATATATATATATATATATATATATATATATATATATATATATATATATATATATATTGTGTAAAATGATTCATAATTTTTTAATTGAAAATCAGTTTCAAAAGGAAAAAACCCAACAAAATCAATAGTTTGTATGATCGTTTCGGAAACGATGTTTTATTGAAATAGACAATATGTCTTGAACAATAATTTTATAATTTTTTTTTTATATTTAAACAAAGTCTCCTCAAATGTGGGTGGGGATGAGGTTAAAGACACCAAAATAAACTAGCATTTTTGTATTAAGGCAGATATTCCTGGAAATATTGAAAAAAAATAATAAAGAAAAAGAGGTTACTAATTTTCATGTTGATGAATAAAATAAAAATAAAATAGGGTGGAAAAGTAAGGTTAAGAGAAAATATGTTTATATATATATATATATATATATATATATATATATGCATACATATATATGCATACATACATACATACATATACATGTATATATATATATGCATATATATACATATGCACACACACACATATATATATATATATGCATACATATATAGATGCATATATATACATACATCTATATATCTATAAAATTGTGAATGTGTGGGGGTGAAGACACTTTAACCTATATACTCAACGAATTCTGGATCTACAGACTTGAATTTGGTATATAAGGTTTTCAGACACATAAAGAAAAAGAGGTTACTAATTTTACTGTTGATAAATAAAATAAAAATAAAATAGGGTGGAAAAGTAAGGTTAAGAGAAAATATGTTTATATATATATATATATATATATATATATATATGCATACGTAGATATATATACATGTATATATATGCATACGTAGATATATATACATGTATATATATATGCATATATATATATACATATATATATATATACATACATCTATATACCTATAAAACTG
>NC_136511.1:66663308-66665808 GCF_053919585.1 Euprymna scolopes
GTGCAACAGAAGATCAGAAAAAAAAAAAACATCGGTACTTTCGGTTTCAAATCCAAAACAAAAGAAGACCAATGTCTGGCTGGTCGCCAATGTAGGACTCTCTTCAACCACTGCTTATATCTGTCTTCCCTATTTAACGAATGGTTAAATAATGACGATGATGACGCTGATGATGATGACGACGAGGAGGAGGAGAAGGAGGGCCAAACTTTCACGTTTATTTACTTAGATATATTTCATGCACTCAAATCCAAATCTGAATTATGGCAGTTACCAATTTCTACCATGCAGTACTGGAGGTAAAGGAAGCGATATGCATCTATTTTAAATGGTCTTAAATTCTTTGTTCTGACAATAATGGCCATCTTTATTCTTGATATGATTTCATTATTGCTAAGTTATAACAATTTGAATCTTTGATGCTCTCGAATAAAGAGTATCGCATGGACACTACAAACGAGGAGGTGGCCAGTTGTGATTGACAAGGATAAAGTTAATGGAGCTGCTCTGGAGATATGCACTTTACGGGTTTCTAAACATGACAAATATTTATATTGTGCAAAACATAAGAGCACTTTGTTTTAAACATGGCAAACATATAAACAACTATACAAAAATATGGTGTATTTTGGTGGGGGACACACGATATTTTTTTTTGTACTCATGTTCACCCCTTACAAAGCATATCGTCACTTGGAAGTAAGGGGCTACTATTTGGGGCCATGTCTAGGAAAGATTAACAAGATATTTGTTTACATTACATTTAAACTTCTGCATATCAGTACAGCCAAGGAAGTAGGCAGCAGGAAAGGAATTCCAAAGTCTAGCTGTTCGAGGGAAGAAACTATTAGAATAGAAAGCTTTCTGGCACTTCGGAACAACAACAGTGAAGGGGTGAGATCTTATTGCTAAACAGATTTGTCAGGGATATATACGTCGAGGGGGTACAAGTGAAATGAGTTCATCAGAACACGTTCCATTAAAATATTTGTAAAACAAGCACAGTGATGCAACATTGCGGCGAGGAGACAGGGGCTGGAGCTTAGTTGATAAAGTGGGACCGATTAGATTGACCACCTGTTTTTGGACCCTATCCAAGAGGGAGAGGCTAGTGGTAGATGCACCAACCCAGATGTGGCAACAATACTCCACGCATGGATATTAATCAACGATCAAAGATCGAGATATAAAGATATTAATCTTTTATATCTAACTAGATTTTTGTAGTTCATTAAAAACGGGGAAAAGTTATAGTGTAAAAGAGTATGGCAGCTGTATACAAATGCTGAGTCCTGTGCGAAGTGACGTCATGGTAAGGAAAACGAAAAAGACTATAAAAAGGAGAGAGATAACGTTGGAAAGAACAGAGATCAGAAAGAAGAAGCGCAATCACGGCTTATTCAGGAAAGTACATAGAAATAAATATTGTTGTTAAAAAAACGGAGTTGAGTTATTCCTTGTGATGTACTCTACTACAATGTGTTGGGTCCCGCGTGTGTACATGTCAACGCGTGTATAAACGTGTACTATGTTACAATAGTCGATTCACCTAGAATGGGTGCTTTATGCCAAACTTCTAGAGTAAATATGGTAATGTGGTGACTAGTCCATATTAATCTCTAAATGTACATTAAAAATATAACGTAATACTTAGTTCACTGCACCTTATGATAAAGGTCCATACGAAATTTCAGCCAGATTAGGCCACTAGTTTCTGAGAAAAACATGGAACTTAAATATTTTTTATTAATCCCTGTGTATCGAATGGATATCAAAATACATATTCCTCTGCATTTTATCATAAAAATCCAGTCAGATTGGCCAATTAGTTTCCAAGAAAAAATGGAACGACATACACAGGCAGACAGATTAAGAGAAATATGATATTGATATTTAGAACACAAAATTGAAATGTTAATTAGTATAAAATATTGATATTTCAAACTTTTATCAACTTTTACTATTTGTAAAATTATGAGATCTAAGCATAAAAGAAGCAAAAACTTTAAACATGTATGCATTTTTTTTGGAGGGGGTGTATCTATTTACTCCTTTTATATCCCAGAATATTTCTCTTTACGGAATGAACTTCACAATGTTAGAAATGATCATTAGTCTTCTCTGCAGCCCATTTCTCACATTTTCGCTCAGAGCTTTGACAGAGTGCAAAATCGACTTCAAAATCGACTTCAAAATCTAGTGGAGGGTGATCTCATCCCTTTTTTTTTACAACATCTCCCTCTTTCAGAAGAAGCATCACTAGTATTTCTATAATCTATCATTATTTCCCTGTTATGTTACCCGACTGAACTCCAATTTCTAGTTCCCTCATAACAAGAACTCGTCGCACTACCGCAACAGTAAGTTTTTCTTCTTCGGTGTATCTATAAACTAAACGGGATTTCCCTAAACAGATTTTCTTTCAAAGAAACCCCAATCTGTATCGCACAATACTGCAGGACTACTTCCCAGCTAACTAGAGTATGATCGTTTTCGAATA
>NC_136511.1:66670808-66710808 GCF_053919585.1 Euprymna scolopes
TAGAATTAAATCCAAAACATATTGGAGAAACTAAATAGAATTGAATAAGTAAACCAAATTAAAATATATATTAAAAAAAAATACACATTTAAAAAAGAACAATAAAAAGCAATTGAATTCAAATTTTCAGAAATTAATAAATTTATCACAAAAAAATAAAAATGGAAAAGAATCCTTTTTTTAATATACCTTTTAACCCACTCATTCTTTCTACTTCATTTTTTCACTTGGTTTACTTTCGGCAGTCTTGTAACTCTTAATTAGTAAAAACTATTGATATTTCAAACTTTTACTTAACTTAAACTATTTGTAAAATTATGAGAGCTAAGCATAAAGGAAGCAAAAACATTTTTTTTTTGGGGGGGGGTGTATCTATTTACTCCTTTTATATCCATGAATATTTCTCTTTATGGAATGAACTTCACAATCTTGGAAATGATCATTATTTTTCTCTGCAGCCCATTTCTCACATTTTCGCTCAGAGCTTTGACAGAGTGTCAAAACATCGTTAATTCACGACTCGCACAGCAACTGCCGATTAGCATAATGGTTAGGAGCCTTGACTTTCGTATAGGCAGTTGGGTTTCAATCCTCGCTTGAGGTAGGTGCCTGTCTAGACGCAATGATAGTCGTGAAACAGCGAAACAGTACTGTAAGTGGATGCATATAAATATATAAACAATATATATATATATATATATATATACAAAAAAATATATAAATAAATATGCATATAAATATAATTATATATATATGCACATATATGTAAATATATAATATTATATGAATATATATATATATATAATTTATTTTTGAATACATATATATAAAGATTTATATAAATATGTATATATATAAATATTTATATATATATATATATATAAATATTTATATATATGTATTTATAAATAAATTATATATATGTTCATATAAATATTTACATATATATGCATATATATATAATTATATTTATATAAATATATATATAAGTAAATATATATAAATATATACATATAAATATCTATACGTAAATATATATATAAATGTATACACGTATATAATAATTATATAAATATATATATATATATATATAAATATATATATATATATTTATACACACACACACACACACATATATATATATATATATATACACACTTATGTATTTATATATATATATAACAACATAGCTATTTTCCAAGATCACAGGTTCTAATTATCATAAAGATCCGTTTTTTCAACATATAAAAGGTTCGGTGTACTCTACAGACTTGTTTCGTTTACGTTGAAAGATGTATACTTTCTGAGTCGGATCACATTAAAAGCATTTTATTACGGAATGATTCCGATTAAATCGAAACGCTTTTTCACATACATATTCAAAAGAGTTTGTAAAATTCGCACTCCCCTGCTAATTGACCCTATACGTACTAGTATGTTAAGGATTTGAGAGTGACATCACAAACCCATACATATACTATCTCAGCTTTGTAACCCACTCATTCTTTCTACTTCATTTTTTTTTTTTATCTCAACACAGATCCTAATCCACACTTCTTTTAGTCTTGGTTACATACAAGCAAATCTTATTCCTTGCTACTATTTTAAACAACATTTACCGGAACCTCTAGATATTAACTCCCGGTGACGTAGATGACCTGATATTTTCATTGCAAACCTTGCTTTCGTATAAGCTGTATCGCCTGAAGGGCTCTCTAGTTACTAAAAGCTAGCTGACTGAAACATGCCCATGACAGTGTAGCAACACATTACTGCTTATGAAAAAACAAATAAAAAGTATAATTATATTTATATATATACATATATTTTTTATATATGTGTATATATATATTTGTATATATATGTGTGTATATATGTATATATGTGTGTATATATATATGTGTGTATATATATAAATATATGAGTGCGTGTGTGTATATATATATGTATATATATGTGTGTATATATATATATATGTGTGTGTATATATATATGCGTGTGTATATATATATATATATATGTTTTTTGTTACATAGGCATAACCACTTATCAAGGCCCAGAGACCACTCGAGGATAAGGGTTAAGAGTGTACAGTAGTCAATTGAACAATATAGTAATCGTTAGTAATGGAAATTCGGTAAATTTGTTAACTTAAGTGGAACGACTCATTTAGAACTTGTTTAGGTTGGACTTGAAGGCAACCATGTTGTATCAGCTGGAAAGCAGGAAAACAGAAGACAATTTCACAGTCGTGCAAGTTCGAAGAAAGAAACTTTGTTCATGGAATCTACGTTTAGGTTTATGCACAGATAAAGAGTGGGAGGAATTATTGATAGTGTTTTCAGCTAAACGAGTGTTTCTTGTGAAAGTTTGGCGAGGTGGGACCATTGATTGAAGCTCAGTCGAACACTTTCCATGAAAATAAGGATAAAGCAGAGACAAACTCGCAACATCTCTTCTGTGAGAAAGAGGTTTCAGGAAAGAGAAAAGGACATCTCCAACGAGGCTACAAAGTCTATTTTGAACTCTATCAAGGCAGGACAAGTCCTTTCTAGCAGCTCCTGCTCAGATATGGCAACAGTACTCCATCTTTGGTCGTACCTGGCTCTTATATAGATAGAGAATTGCATCAGCAGTGAGATATCTACTGGATCAATAGGATCCCACCATTTTTCCAGTCGCCTTGGCAACAGATTTGATGTATGTGTTCCATTTAGGATCAGGAGTAAAGGTCAAGCCCATAAGCTTGTCAAAACTTGAGGCCTCCCCAAGACGAAAGCCATTCATTTCAATTGATGCCAGATGGGGATCAGAACGTTGATGATGTAAAGATAGAAACTTGGTTTTAGATGCATTAAAAGTAACCAGCCACTTCTTTCCCCATTGTACCACGAGCTCAAGATCAGAAGAGAGAGAATCAGAGAGAACTTGGTCGTTTACAGTCTAAGATGTGCTACCATAGATGGTAGTCTCATCAGCATAAATGTCTACGAATGATGCAAGGATGTGATTTGGACGATCATTAATGTAGATCAGAAAAAGAGTTGGGCCTAGGATGGATCCCTGAGGGACTCCAGCATTAATACTGTGAGCTTCTGATTTTTGCCCCTCAATTACTACTCTTATGAACCTATCAGAGAAAAATAATTTAATAATTGAGGAGACATTTCCAGCTATACCATAGCTGGAGATCTTGTGAAGTAAACCTTTATGCCATACTCTATCAAAGGCCTTTGATATGTCAAGAGCAATTGCCCTAGAAAGGTTGCCTCCATCGAGAGATTCACTATCCTATGGGATGTAACTAAGCACATCTGCTGTAGATCTAGCAGAACGGTAACGATATTGTGTGTCACTAAGAAGGTCATTTTTGTTGAGATAATTGATTGCTTCCCTATTTTACACATATTCCAGCAACTTACTCATGATGCATAGGAAGTTTATCGGCGTGTATTGAGAGGGGGATGAGCGATCACCTGGATTCTTTAATACAGTGCATACTGATAAGATTTTCCAGGGTGATGGGAAGCAATTCTCCTTAAGACAACGTTTAAACAGTTTTGTAAGTATGGGCGCTAGTTCTGGTTGAAGTTTTTTGAGTACTATAATTGGAATACTGTCAGGGATGGTTGCTTTACTGGAATCAAGGTTTTTGATTAGCTTGACAACATCACGTACAGATATTTGCATATCATATAGCGTGTTTTCTGATACAGGTGGAAATATTGAGGGTTGACGGCCTTGGTCGCAAAGGGTAGAGTTAGCTGCAAAGTTCTTGGTAAAGAGTTTGGCTGTCTGATGTTGACGAGATTACCTCAGGTCCATTGATTATAGTTGGGATAGAGCACACGCTTCTGTTCAGGATTCTGTTTGCTATTTGCCAAAACTGGTGGGAACGAAGCCGCTGCTCAGCTACTTTGGACTGAGCATACAACTCTCTTGCTTGCGTTCTTTATTACTTTTTTACAATGGTTGCTGGCAGTCCTGAAAGCGGCTTTAGTTTCTATGCATCTATTACGTTGGAAGCAGTGGAAAAAGTGATTTCTGTGCACAATGGCAGCAGCACATTCTGGAGAGAACTGTGGCTGGCTGTTAGGATTTGCTGGAACTTTTTCAAGGTTATGGAACAGTCTATGCCTATAATTAACCATTCGGTCAGGTTTGATACTGTAGAGGACACATCCTTTTTAAACATGGAACGCAGAGGTAGATCTGATATAAATGTATGGAAGCTATCCCAGTCAGTCATAGTGTATCGATATACTGTACGATGGTATGTGAGGACTTGTTACATTTCATTTTTATCTTAACTGATACAACTGAGTGGTCGGAAGATCCAAGAGGAGACAGAACGGAAACTGAACATAGTTCAGGGCAAGTTGTGAGAAAAAGTTCTAGGCTCGCATACTGGCCGTCATTGTCGGGCACACGGGTGGGTTCGTGAACAATCTGAGTGAGGACATAAGCAATGGAGAAATCATAACAGAACCTCCCCTCATCACCGGTCTTGTTTGAGTGGGTCAATCATTCCACATTGCAGACATTGAAGTCTCCACATATGTAAATGTTAGCTGAAGAATAAGCAGATAGGACGTGGTCAATTTTCTCAGATATGCTTTTAAAGATAGTAACTCCGCTATTGTGGGGGGCAATAGAGAGTAAATATAAATGCCGTAGTGTGAGCTAGTGCAACTCCGAAGCACATATAGGGCAAGTTAGGATCTTCTCTGGAGATGTCCCTACCACATGGAAAGCCATCTTTTATATAGGCACATATTCCATGCTCATGACAATCTTGGGGGTCAGATTTGGAAGTTAAGTTAGAGTATCCTTTAATTACGAACTCATCTAGGGAAATAGTTTGTCCAATGTGAGTTTCGCTTAGAAATAAAATGTCTGGTTTTGTCTCCTGTAATTGGGTTTCAATCTCTGAAAGGTTAGAATGTAGACTCCTGAAGTTGGAGAAGGAGACATGGTAATAGGGGTCAACATTGGAAGTTGGAGATCCGAGTTTAATCGTGTATTTTTTCTTGAAACTTGTCATGATGGGGTTTTGGAATTTGTGGACTAGGTCGTCAGACTTGCTTAGAGCAGGACAGAGAGGGGAAACTAAGAGGAAAAGAAATGATGAATTTTTTTTTTGTAGAACACGATAAGGTAAAGCCGTAACAATTACCCACTAATATGGCATCGAGAGGCCCCACCAGAAGCTATTGCATGGTCCAGAATCCATTCACCAAATGGTAATACACCAGCCCCAGTACTTTGCAACTGCTCATAGGACAGCCTCCTTAGTTGTTAATCCAAGGTTCGGGTCCCTGACTATCATATATATATATATATATATATATATATATATATATATATATATATATATATATGATTAGTTTTTTTTGGAAAAAGAATTCCAGCAGAGTGCTCAATTAAAAGGAAAATCCAAATTTTAAGAGCGTACTTATATTTTGTGTACAGAAAGTTGTTAGTTGAGACAGGTCATTGGTACCGTCGGTTTCAAGCCCGATAATAAGGCCCGTTTAAGGTATCCTTATCAAGCTCTCTTCAGCCAATATTCGTCTCTTATTAGACGAATATTGGCTGAAGAGAGCTTGATAAGGATACCTTAAACGGGCCTTATTATCGGGCTTGAAACCGACGGTACCAATGACCTGTCTCAACTAACAACTTTCTGTACACAAAATATATATATATATATATATATATATATATATATATATACATATATACTATCAGTTCAGCCCGGGTTTGCTCAGGACCTATGTACTGTTCATAACTTATATATATATATATATATATATATATATATATATATATATATATATATATATATATATATATATATTAAAACGTTTGACTCATGTCCAGGTAACCTATATCTAAAATTTCAAATGTTTAGACCCAAAATTGTCGGAAGAGTTTGGTAGAATCTGCAAAAGTTTACTCTTTCAATTTTGATCTCTTGGCAGCCAAATTTTAGCCCAAAATCTGATTAAAAGGCTTGCTGCATGTCTGATGACCCTTTATGTAAAATTTCAAATGTTTAGACCCAAAATTGGCTAAATAGTTTCTTAGAAACTACAAAGGTCAACTCTTTTAAGTTTTGAACCCTTAGCAACCAACTTTTGTGGCCAAAAACCGATTAAAACGCTTGGCCTATGTCTGAATATATTTTATGTAAAATTAAAATGTGTGGACCAAAAATTGGCTGAGTAATTTAGTAGAGACCGCAGAGGTCAAATTGTTAAAAATTTTGACCCCAATTTTGACCCCTTAACCGTTATTGTTTCGGACTCAAATCAAATTAAAATGTTTCATCCATGTCCAAGTAACCCACATCTAAAATTTCAAGTGTTTAGACCCAAAATTGGCGAAAGAGTTTGGTAGAGTTTTCAAAGGTCAGATCGTTGAACTTTGACCCCTTGACAACCAAATATCTGGCCGAAAACCATTTAAAAAGATTTTTCAAAGTCTCAATACTCCTTATGTCAAATTTCGAGTCTGTAGACTGAAAATTGACAGAGTATATATATATATATATATATTCCATATAATAGAGTGTTTGCAGACGAGAATGCAGTCGTAAATTGAGTTATACCAAAGACACTAAAATGGTACTTGATGCTACTTCAGCATTATAAGGTAAGGATCAATGGTAGATAGTGTATAGGTACAGACAATAATGGCCGAAAAAAAATAGGGGGATGTAGTTTTGAAGGTCGGTTTATCATATTTTTTTTGTAGTTCTCCGATTAGTTTTGATTGTATTTGAAAGATTAAAGACTAAAGTTAATTTCCAAATGGAAAAAATATGTTTGTACACGTGAAAAAAAAAAAAAAAATATGAAAAATATTTTCATGGCGAGCTAACAAATCAGCTAAATTTTTTAAGTAAATACATTCATCGTAAAAATCCTTTGAAAGCTAAATATTATTTCCTGGGTTTGTTTCCAAGATAATTAGTAAAGTAAAGTTTGGAGGTATTGAATAAAATAAAAAAAACAACTTGTTTGTACAAAAAATAGCTTAATTAGCTCCAAAAGGCGAGAGATTCTCGCTTCGTTCAACCAAAAGTAAACAGATTCCTCATCCCGTGAATTATATGGAAGCCCAAAATTTCAGACAGTCGAAAGTGCTATTTGAAAATGACTTCAAATAGTTAAAGGAAGGTAAGACGTGCTGTTTTTCTTGCTTGCTTTTTTCCTCCTAGCCGTGCCTCCGTACATTCCTATTGTGGATGTTTGTCTTTTAAATTTAAAAAAAAAAAGTTTTATTGTTTAAGATTATATAAAAATTATGTTACGCTGAAAGTTTCACATTCATCCAAGCAAGGAAAATATTAGAATCGTACATATAAAAATTATGCGAAACCTGTTATTCAAAACAAAAGTAGAAATATTCTTTGCAATTATAATTTTTTTGTGTGAAAATATTAAATAAATAATGCTTAATTCAATGATAATATCCGTAGTTCGAGAAATTAATGTTTCTTCGAGTAATATCTTTTTTTTTCTTCGAGTTTTATAGCTTTTTTCCTAATGTTCCTGTAAAAATTAAATTTTTGTTTTTAATTGTTACGATTTACGATGCTTTATTTTCATAAAAAAGCAACAATAAATTCATGCATTTTTTTGTTTACTACTGAAAACCATAATTATTAATCTCCATTTTTATCCTTCTTTTTTGGAGAGCTCGCAATATTTTTACATATTTTTTGTTTAAACAAAATAATACATTTCCACTAAGATTTAAGTAAAAATAACGAGTTCATTATATTCCGTTATCATTATTTGATAAATACGCAAAATTTCATTAAAATTGGTTAATTTCCTGATTTGAGTGAATTTTTAAGTAAAGGGAGAGATCAAAATGTTTATACATTTTGAGCATCGGTTATTCATTTTGCATGTACTTAGCAGTGTAATACGGGGAAAAGAATTGTACCGTCCGCTACATCTCATTGCTGTAACCAATAAAAAGGATACGTTGGGTTACCTTCGATTATAGGCGATCTATTCGTTACTATTATTATTATTATTATTACTATTATTATTATTATTATTATTATTCGTAGTAGTAGTAGTAGTAGTAGTAGTAGTAGTGTGGCGTGACCGCCTCAGGGAATGATACCGCTCCCTATTGGGGAGATTGAGACTCTCTAAACACTGAGTAAGGCCGGGTAATTATGTTGGTATTGTCTGTTAAACATTATTGGATGTCCGGACAACGGCGGGTAACCTATCTGAAAGGATGAATTTATTGTGTTTTTGTAAAACAGACATACAATTTTATTGTTTGAGGAAAAAAAAATAATAACATTTGAAAAGTTATGATTTCGTTCTTTGCCTGCTCAGGGATGTCTGGCTTTCTGAGTACGAGAGGTTAAAGTATCAATTTGAGTTCTGATCCCAGATTTGCAAGCCGATGAAGGTTCGCAGGTTTGCACACGCGCAAGGATTTGGGACTTTCTCGAATAACGTGTTGAGTTCTGATTGGTCTGGAGAACAGCCTACCCTATCCCATCACCTTCCAATGTAAGCAAATGCCCGGGCCAGAGGACAGCAGATTGGAGCCAAATCTCCAGGCAAGAACACTCACCCAAGAGAACGCCCCCCCCAATCCCTTCTGCCATCGTCGTCATCGTGGAGAACGAAGAATAAGATTTCGGCCTTTTTTCTGGTGTAATCGAACTGAACACTTGTACATATGTGTTGTGTCTGCACAAATAATTAACAAGAACACGGAAAATAAAGGTATACAATAATATATTAGGAAGAAAAGTTATATACATATTTACATGTCTTCAGATATACTTCTGTTGGAGATATTCCGGCAGGTGGCGTGTTGCATGTTTTACTGGAGGCAGCATAGGCGTCTTGCCTATTTGGAGGTCGTTGCCGGACTCCCCCGGTATTGGTGATTGATACCTTTATATATCTCACTCACCCGCCTATGTTAATTAGTGGGCGTCTCCACAACAATATGTAAAACACTTGTAATTCCGTGAATTAACTTTTTGTAGACTAGAAAACTCTGGTTTTGTTTTCTTTTGATCTGCACGAGAAGCTAATTAATTTTCAGTGGACGCCGGCATCGGGAACCGACAACGAGGCATGCGACGTGGAAGAATCTTGTAAAAACTCCCGGAGAGGACGATCACTGCCATTGCAGTTTCGACGGGGTCAGAAGCCACATCTGCTGACCAGCGGTGGGAGTTTTTACAGTAGTAGTATTAGTGGTGGTGGTGATGGGAGATGACGGTGGTCAAGTGGTTAACGACACTGATTGACGATTTGGGTCTTCCAAGTTCGAATCCAGTTCGTTCCACAAAAATCACTTTCATTTAAGATATTGGAAACCTTCTCATGGTCCCTTCCATAAGTACCTGATGTCTTTCTAGGCTACAAAAATATCGGTAAACCAATTCCAACAATAGAACCTTCAGATTCACAGGAGATGATGATGATGATGATTAGTAGTAGTAGTAGTAGTAGTAGTAGTAGTATATTCCAAGCGTATATCTATATGCATACACACATATATAACAACTTATTGCGATTCTAGTGCATTACCAAATGCAACACAAATATTTCAGTGTAGCTTACTTGCCATTCATATACTGCTACTATACTCTACTCATGTATTGAATACTGTTGAAGGAAACAGTGAAAGATACATGTATTATGTCATAAATATATACTTATATATATACATGCTATAAACACATTCTGTTCATTCATCAAACACTTATACAAAAAACAACTATTGATTTCTTTGTAGATCGCAGTTTATCCATTTTTCTAAGTATTGATCTGTACGTCCAGGTGTGTTTATTTATCTATAATTGAAATTCCTATTACAATTCTGATGTACAAGATCATTGGTGTAAGATATAAGAGAGAGGAGGAAGAAATACTAAAGGAATTATACACACACACACACACACACACACACACACACATATGACAAAAATCTATATTCCAAATTCCAAGATGTTGTTCATCTTACCGTTTATTTCTTGGAGCCTGTTAAAATGTTCAATTCTTTAATTTGTACATGCTCTGTAGTTATATTTAACATATATCGAACTTCATAAATAAAAAGATAGGCTTAAATAAATATAACTGAATAATATATATATATATATATATATATATATATATATACTTGGTTTATTCCTGTTTGAAAGCGTTGACAAATAGAAAATCAAATATAGCATGTATATAGAAATAGGTTGCGAAGCCATCGCAACGCAAAAAAAAGAAAGAATTCAAAATTAATGTTATTCGATATATTTCGGCGAAGACTTTTTCTCCATGTATATATATATATATATATATATATATATATATATATATATATATATATATATATATATATATACGAGGGGCGTGCAACAAGTAATGCCCCTGACCCACTTCCAATTGTCTGATCTAGCTGAAATTTTGCATATGCAATGATTTATATCTCTACGGGTTATGTGGCAAATTGCAGCTCTGAACTAATTGTGGTTTCTGTTTTACAGATGTTTGAACTGAGTCAGGAGTGATCCGGTTTTTGTATTTGAAAGGGCGTACACCACAGGAGACTTTTGAAGAAATGAAAGAAACTTATGGTGATAATGCCCGATTATATGACCTTGTAAAACGCTGGCATCGTGAATACAAACATGGTTGGAAGTCTGTGGAAACAGCTCCCAGACCTGATCAGCCCCCCTTCTGCCATTGATGAGGCATCTGTCCATCAAGTTGAGGCTGCCATTTTGGAAGATCGGTGTATTACTATTCGCCAAATAGCCCAAGATGTCAAGATTAGTACAGAGTCTGTGGACACTATCATTCATGATCATTTGCATATGCATAAGGTGTCTGCCAGATGGATTTCCAGGTTGCTCACAGCATTCCAGAAGCGAGAATGCGTTGAGTGCTCGAGGATGAATTTGGAGATGTGCCAAGAAGATGGGTCAAAGTTTTTCAAAAGACTGATTACACAGAATGAAACCTGGGTCCATCACTATGATCCAGAGACCAAAGCCCAGTCAATGCAGTGGAAGCACTTGGACTCACCACCTCTAAAGAAGGCAAGGGTTCAGCCCTCCGCTGGCAAGGACATGCTCACAGTCTTCTGGGACCAGGACGGAGTAGTGATGACCACTGGCAAAGTGTACCACAATTACAGGAGCCTATTATGCTTCACTTTTGATCAAAATCAAGAGGCAGGACAAGATCAGCAAGGGTATCCTCCTCCTGCAGGACAACGTTCTGGTCCACAACTCGCATGTCACCAGATCAGGAGCAGGGGTGTGATTATGAAATCCTTCTCCATCCTCTCTACTCTCCTGACTTGGAACCCTCTGACTTTCACCTCTTCCCAGCCATGAAGTTGTTTTTGAAAGGAAAGTGTTTCCCAGATGATGCAGCCTTTATTTCTGAAGTCACATCGTGGTTGGAGGACCAACTTGGGGTGTTCTACAAAAACGGTCTCCAGAGCTGCATCAAACGATGGGAGAAATGTATAACACCTGGTGGTTCCTATGTAGAGAAAGACTAATAACTGTGCCAGGTTTCGTGGCTCTACTGCTATGGGAAGTGGGTCAGGGGCATTATTATTGTACGACCATCGTGTATATATATATATATATATATATATATATATATATATATATATATATATATATATATATATAACTACTTAATTTATTCACCTAAAATTAATATACGAAAGTATAGATTTATGCGTGAACTTTAAGTATTTACTTCAAAAGTGCTCAATACATAGGTAGAGCTAGTTAGTAATTTATAAAATATATATGGCGATTAAGCTACACTGAATATTCCGCGTTTCATTCACTCTAGGACTCTTCAGGCTTATGTGCATAAGCCTGAAGAGTCATAGAGTGGATGAAACACGGAATATTCAGTGTAGCTTTATCGCCATATATATATATATATATATATATATATATATATATATATATATTGTTTGGGGGGATTAGATCTGGAGTCTAAAGGGAAGAGTTTACTTTAATGCATTAGTAAATGCATTAATACTATTAAAAGAAAACAGTGCCCATTGTACTGTATTTATATAATAAGCTCAATAGGGATAGATATCCTAGAGCTATATTGATATTGAGTAAAACGATTCATAATTGTTAATTAAAAATCAGTTTCAAAAGGAAAAACAAACAAAATCAAATTATATATATATATATATATATATATATATATATGTAAGCTGTATCAATCGCTTTATTGCAGATTAGTAAAATATCAATATTTCACTGAATATACATCACAAAAAATTAAACTGTGTCATCATAGAAATTGCTTTAAGTTTAGTTATTTCCCCAAATTTTATTCAAATTCATACGAAATTATTACATTTCATTCTTTATCAAGGAATTTCCACTGTCCATAGCTTTATTGCTAATCTCTCACAATGTCAAAAAAAAAAAACAACAAAAAAAAACGGTCGATTGGAGGTTATCGAAAAGCAAAGATTGTTGCTGGACTCGCAGAAGTATTGCCCATCAAAGATTTAGCCAGGAAGCTGTAATGGGATCCATGATTATTGGCTTCATTCATGAACAACCCCAACACCAACTTAAAAAAAGATAAGGGCATCAGGAGAAACATTTCACATCGTGATATTCGGAAAATTCGTAGGGAAGTCAACCGAAACCAAACAGCACCAGTGCTTCCATTTTTGCAAGAGCTGAAATCGCTCCAAGATCCAGGTAGGGCCAATGCAATGTGTTGAATGAGACGGCAAGGCACATCAAACCTTTTCCAAGGCCTCCATTGAACAAACCACATAGGGACAAACGAATGGCTTAGGTATAGAATTACATGAAAATGGATTTCCAAGTTTATTTATGGATAAGGCCTGTGCTAATTTTGGCGGTCCAGATGGATAGGCCAAAGTTTGGAACCCGAATTGAATTCCAACCCCTTACAGAGTTCATTGCCAATAAGGAAGTGGAGGCATTATGTTTGGGAATCATTGGGGATAAATTTGTTGGCCAATTCCGTATGCCAGAGTGTGTAAAGCTTCCCAGCTGCGTACATGGCCTTTTTGTATAATCATTTGTCGCTATGGCTAGATGCTGCTCTGACGACTGTAGCCTTCCTTGAATCTATGGGCTTCGTTGAAGAAACTCTCATGACCTGGCCCCTGTGTCCTCCAAATTTTAAACCTATTGAACATGTTTGGTCAATATTGAAAAGAGGGGCTTATGAGGGATGAGAGCAATTTACTTCAAAGGATGCCATGTGGAGGAAAAAGTTGATGTCGTCAGAGCCATAACACCTTTTCAGATCAAACAATTGACTTCCTCAATAGACAAAAGGGTGTTTAAAATTATTTAAAAAATAGTCGATAAATAATTCAGTTATTTGAGGCTTAGCACCTAGGATGTGCTTTTGTTTATGATTCTTTCACAGAAGGAAATAATAAAAAATAATGTTTTCATGATTTTATTTTTGTCCTAAAACAATATTTTAAGAAACCTGCATTAAAGCGATGGACAGTGGAAATTCCTTGATATAAATAAATTGTCACAACTCTCTGAATATCGCATGAATTTGAATAAATTTTTGGAAAATAACCTTATACACACACACACACACACACACACACACACACACACACACACACACATAGCTGCTCCCTTTTCACCGAGAGGTTAGCCAGCGGTGTTGGCTGGAAGCGAGAAGGCATGCAAGCATGAACTTAACACTAACTTGTACCTAACACACTAGATGCATCACATCCCCTCGTCGGATCAAGAAACCAAACGCACACACACATATATATATCGTGAAAAGGGAGCAGCTATGCATAAGTCTTCCCTGCCAGGAAATAGCCTCTCCATCATCAAGACTCCTACAGTGCCTCCACGTTGGTCACACATGGTAACTGGGTGCCTTGTGGCCCCAGGCTAAACTTGTAGGAGATCTCAGAGTAGTAGGGGACCCTAGAGGTAATGCGTTATGGCCCACCAATGTGTAGACATGCCCTGGCACACTACCAACCCCTACCCCACTGTCTTGTGGGTGCCCTTGGTTGGGCGAAGACTAGGGGAACCAACCCCAAAATCAAACACCACTTCCTTGTGGGCTTTATCACAGCAAAAGGCTAAGAGATAGGAACTCTGATTTCAAATCCTACTGCTGCCTTGCAGTTTTCCTTAAAAAGCTATGGAACCTTATCCAGAAAGAAAAGGCGTAGTAGTGGACATGATAGGGCGACTGTCAACCTCATTGAGATTACTTTCGGCCAGAAGCTGCAGCCTCCTCTGCTGTCAGTCATCGCGAGTTCGCTCTACTGGACATGAGCATTGGAGGTTCAGAGGGTGTCTATCTGATGCGCAACAGATACTACACCTAAACTGCACAAGCAAGTTAGGAGCCAAGATGGAAAGTCCTGTGGCGATGGAGTGAGGATAACGGTGGCAGGTGTGAGAGCTGGGAGCCACTAGTCCAACCTCTGCGCATAGGTGGCCGTGTGTAAAGGTCGCAGGTGTACCGAGTGGACAACGATACCCTGAGGCAGCTGTATGGATGACCAAGCAGCCTTGTTCAGGGATAGCACTGCTTTCCCTGCTTATGCCTCTATAAAAGGTGAGGTAAACAAAGCTCATCCAAAGACCATCTGACTGTCAAACCGCAGGCAGTGGATCTCCAATCTTCAACAGAAGAAGAAATAACAATACTCAAAACTTGAACATCGCTACATGGAACGTGTGAACCATGCTTGATACGGACTTGGGTGACAGACCACATAGAAGAACAGCACTCATAGGTCTGGAGCTCGAAAATACAAATATCGACATAGCTGCATTGCAGCAGACAAGACTCAGCAGGGAGGGCTAACTGAGAGAAGCAAGAAGAACCTATTTCTGGAAGGGCTGTTCTGTAGATCAACCAAAAAGAGCTGGAGTCGCTTTTGCAATCAAAAATGACCTAGCCAGTAGACTTGCAGAGAGCCCCAGAGGAGTCTGAAAGAATAATGACACTACGAATCACCACATCCCATAACCATAACATCACCATCATCAACGTCTATGCACCGACAATGACCTACCCAGATGAGGAAAAGGAGGCGTTTTACTCTCAGCTGAAAGATACCATAGCAAACGTCCCTGCAGCGGATAAGCTAGTTCTCCTTGGTGACTTCAATGCTAGAGTGGGCCATGACTACAATAAATGGAACCCTCTTCTTGGAAAGTTGGAAAGGGAAATTCCAATTCAAATGGAGAACTGCTGCTCTGTTTGTGCATGGAGTTAAACTGGCAATTACAAACACTTACTTCCAACATTCAGATAACCATTACTACTCCTGGGAACATCCCAGGTCAAAGAGACGCCATCTCCTGGACTATGTTATCACAAGAAGGAAGGACCTCAAAGATGCCAAGAACACAAGAGCTATGCAAGGACCAGATTGCCAAACAGACCACTACCTAATCAAGACTACCTTCAAGTTCTTCATAAAACCTGTGTATAGCAGGGCGACAACGAAGCACAAAAAAAGGCTAAACACATCAAAGCTTGGAGATAGAAATCAATCAACTCAGCATTAGAACAAACCACCGATTATTCTGATTCACCAGAACAAATGTGGGATTTGCTAAGCAGGCTTGTATTCTCCGCTGCAGCAGAGGTACTTGGTGACACAAAGAAGTGGAATGCGGACGGTTCAATGAGAATGACCAAGAGATTAGAGATGTAATAAATGAAAGAAACCAAGCATTAAAATCAAAGCTAAGCAACCCGACTAGAGCAAATCAGAAGAAGCTGAAACAAGTGAGGGCAGAAGTCCAGAAAAAATTAAGAGAAATGGAAAACACCTTGTGGCTGAAAAAGGCTGAAGATATGTAGAGGCAAGCCGAGGAAAACGTTTCTGCAGGTTTCTTCAGATCACTGAAGAAAGTGTATGGCCCTAGAGCCCAAATGACTTACACTCTCCTATCAGAAGATGGAAACACCATACTGACCCAACCAAAACAGATAATTCAAAGATGGCAAGAGTACTTCGGAACCCTACTGAATGTACAATCCAATACGGATGAGGAGATCTTAAGCCACATAACAGTCTTCCCCCAGCAGATGGACCTGAATGACACACCAACTCTTGGGGAAGTAAGAAAAGCAATTGACAAAACTAAAATGAACAAGTCTCCAGGAATTGACTGCATACCACCTGAAGTATACAAGTTCGGTGGAGAACAACTCATGAGAAAACTACACCAACTAATAGCAAAATGCTGGCAACAAGAAACGCTGCCACAAGAATTCCAAGATATCATGATCATCCCAATCTACAAAAACAAAGGTGATCACAAAGACTGAAGCAATTTTTTTTTTTACATTGACCTCACCACTTATCAAGGCCAAGAGGCCACTCGAGGATAAGGGTTAAAGAGTGTACAGTAGAAATTGGACAATATAGTAACCGTTAGTAATGGAGATTCGGTAAATTTGTTAACTTATATGGAACGGCTCATCAAAAACTTGTTTACATTAGACTTGAAGGCAGCCATATTGTAGTCAGCTGGAAAGCAGAAAAACGGAAGACAATTCCATAGGCGTGCAGTTCTAAGAAAGAAGCTTTGCTCATGGTATATCGAGGTATATCTTTGCTCATGGTATACCGAGGTATATCTTTGCTGACCATTGCCAGGAAAATAATGGCTAAAGTGGTGCAAGCATGGCTAGCAAGACTGGCAGAAAGGGTCCTAACCGAATCACAGTGTGGATTCAGACATGAAAGATCTACAATAGATATGATCTTCAGCTTACAGCAGATGCAAGAAAAAGCCATTGAACAGTATCAAGAGCTCTACATAGTCTTTGTAGACTTCCGTAAAGCATTTGATACAGTTGATCGAAAGATGCTGTGGAATGTTCTTAAAGTGTTTGGATGCCTCGATCACTTTGTAGAAATTATCAAACAATTTCACGAATGAACAAAAGGGAGAGTTGTAGTAGAGAATCTAGAAAGCGAACTCTTGGAAGTAAACCACGGCACCAAACAAGGGTGCACACTGGCCCCAACACTGTTAACCCTATTTCTGACAGCCGTCCTAATGCTGCTTCATCAAAGCATCGAAGAAGGTGTCTTCATCCACAAACGCTCTGATGGGAAACTGCTCAACCTTGCAAGACTGAAGGCCAAGACCAAGACAAGGAAGGAGCTGATAACAGAACTACTGTTCGCAAACGACACTGCTCTGATAACTCAAAATCAAGCTCAGATGCAAAGGATAGTTTATACTTTCTCTCAAACAGTCAGGAAGATAGGCCTACAAATCAACATAGAGAAGACTGAAGTGATGTATCAGCACTCACCAGATAACAACGACCCACAAGTGCCTATAATAACAATCAATGGCAAGGTGCTAAAAGTTGTTGAAAACTTCAAATACCTTGGAAGAACTCTAAGCACTGATAACCGTGCCGAATTCAAAGTACATGTGCCTCCTTTGACAAGCTAGAGACGAAGTGCAGAGTCTACAAAACCATTGTCCTGCCATCCCTGCTGTACTCAGCAGAGACCTACACTCTGTATAGATAACACGTAAGGAGATTGGAAGCCGTCCAACAGAGACACCTGAGAAGGATCATGAAGATCAAATGGAGTGACTTTATACCAAACATGGAAGTTCTCAGGAGAGCAAACCTAAATAGTGTGGAAGCTATCCTTGCTACTATGCAACTACGATGGACCGGGCACATTACTAGAATGGAAGAAAACCGAATTCCAAAGATGATCTTCTACGGGGAACTGGAAAATGGGACCCACAAGGTAGGAGGTCAGAAGTTTCGCTACAAAGATGTAACAAAGCGGCACCTGAAGGCAATGAACATCAATGTCGAGAGTTGGGAGGAACAAGCCAAATAAAGGAGTGGTTGGCGGAACAGTCTCCACAAAGGAAAGAAAGAAATAGAGAGAAAGATTGAAGGCTTAGAGCTGAGATACTATAGACGACACAACCCTGGCACCCACATATGCAGTGCCCGTGACCGGATGGTTCACACAAAAAGAGGACTATGCCAACACCAAAAGGATAAAGCACTGAGACCTCGACTAGTTACTGGCAAGACTGACGGACTGCATGATGATGATGATATATATATATATACATGTATAGTAAACATATATATTTATACATATACATATATACAGAGGAGGCTCCTCCAGTCTTTGACAGACTTTGAATACCCACCATAGGGGTGCCTGCACGTGAAATTTTTGTGGTAACCTCAAACCACACCTCTCCTGAGTCGACATTGTTAAATACCAGTGGCAAGTGGAGTGTATGTTCAGGACGACTGGAAACAAATACCCAGATAAGTGGAGAGCACATAGAGCGCCTAGAATTCCCAAATGGTTACCCATCCGGTATAAACCAGGCTCAACATTGCTTAACTTCAGTGATCTGATTGTTGTTGTTATCATTTTCTTTATTGAGACTTGGTGTACTCGAATATATATATATATATATATATATATATATATATATATATATATATATAAGAACAAGTAGTTAATAAAACATGTTAAAAACACTTTGAAAAAGAGTTAAAAATATATTTAATTTTAAAAAGGAAGCACACAATAAGTGGATAGTCCTTAATCCGCGGAGTTTCAAAGAAATACTTTCCTTCTTATCAAAGGGTAAGATTTAGCAAAATGCAGGATCGGATTTTGCTTGCAAAAGTATTTGATGAAACTACAAGTAAGTCATAGATCTTACTTAGTAACAAATAGTGAAGGAGAGGGAATATGGTGAGGAAAAAGGTTATTTCATGTGAATGGATAGTCTTGAATGGATATATATATATATATATATATATATATATATATATATATATATATGCGATATAAGTGGCAACTGAATGCAGTCATTTGCTGCAAAGGAGCAAAAAATCTTTAAATGACTTGGAAAACAACGACTTCGTTCACATGCTTCTATTATCTCTAATAAAAAAAATAAAGAAATTAATTTGAATATGTGTGTGTGTGGGTGAGGGTGGAGGTGGGGGTGAGTTGTGTGTGAAAAGAGAGAGAGAGAAGGGGGGGGGGAAGAAGGAATGAAAACAAGAACGAGATTTTATTGATTTAGGCAATAATTTGTTATTTCAACAGGCATTGCTGAAAACAATAGGAGAATATTATTTTCATGATTTCCATGATTATATTACAAGCAATCTAAGAGTTGCATAACATCTTTAAATCGAAGTGAATTTTGTCGCACATATTTTTATATCATTTGCTAGTTCGTCAATTAGATGGCGATATTCTTGAAACCGTATTTATTCGCTCTTAATTAAAAGTCATTTATGTCACGTCATTCATCTTATTAAATTAGCAAGTTCAACTGATGGATAGCCGATGATGTAAATGTAATGTTGATTTAATTGCTTTGTTTCTATTGGCATCTTAACCAGAGTTGAGGATTGAGCATCCTGCAAGTGTTATATATTGGGGCCCTACGCCAATAAGTAGAGATTATGTTAGCTAATATAAATTTCGATGTCAAGATAATCTAACAGCAAATGGAAATAGACCCAGCTGCAGGTGACATGATTGAAGCGAGAGTTCAAAGATTATCTCCCTTGACAAAATGAGTTAGAAAGTCAGGTGTCGAATAATATTAAATAGAAATTTCATATGGTCCAGGCACAGAACAGAGTTTCTAACCAGTCGAACGTGGGAAGCAAGAGAGGCATTATATGTCTGAAAATGTAGAGAAAAACTAAACAAATTCTACCCTGATGATGTCGTCTGTGTCTCTCAATCCCTAAGTAGAAAATAAAACAAGAAGTAATCAAAATTAGATTGCTCTCTCCTCCATTACAAACACTTCTCTAAATAAAAAGCTTTTGAAAGTCAAAAAGTCGCCATTGTGTTCCATGCATGAGAGGATTCATCTTGTGTTAAACAGAGAATCAAAACCACAAGAGGATCACAGCGACGCACATGAAACAGCAATGATAAAACAAGAGTGAAAGACCAACGACCGTGCACGTATGTAAAAAGACTTTTATTAAGGGATTCGTTTTTTGATCGCTCTCCGCCAAAACTACACAAGTGCACAAGTTTGTTGGGAACAAGGTATGCGAACGGTTCATTTAACATTTATGAAAACATTAAACAAGAATAATCTGCACCGGAAGTCATTTTGGGAAGAAGAAACAGAACTTTGTGCTACTAAGACTAAACGTCTTTCCTTTACCAATCACAAGAAATCTCCTCAACTACCGATTGCCATGACTAATAACAATTATAATTAATGACAAACCAGCAAAACTCCTTAAGACAAAACTCCTTTCCTTTAACAGTTAAAAAGAACCTTTCCAGCCATCGATTGCCATGGATAACAACATAGTTGATAGTTCATTATTCAAATACCTTGACCTAACTTTCACAGATAACATGAATTGGAACAAATGCATAGAAGACATTGCCAAAGTTGCTGCAAAGAAGGTGGACGCCATCCACCATGCTAGAAAAATACATCTAAGAGTATCTTATATCTCTGCAAAGTGCATGCAGTATTGTTGCTACATATAGGCTTGTTTATCAAATACTAATCTCTTTCTATTTGACAGGGTCCAATATAAGAAGTTCCACACTGTCAACCAAGTTTCAATTCCTGTCCCAACACACAATGTTGTACTTGTTTTACAAGTATTTTAATAGAATGTGCTACGAGGAACTTGTAGCACTGTTGCCTCCTTGATGCAAATGCCCCCATCTAACCAGACACACTAGCTGAGAGTTCATTATTCAAACTCCTTCGCTTAATATTCACAGGCAAAAAATTAGAATAAATACATTGAGGACATTGCCAAGGCTGCTGCAAAGAAAGTGGTGCCGCTCTACCATGTTAGAAAATTCCTCACATCAGAGAGTATCCTATATCTGTACAAAGCCAACATTCGCCCATGCATAGGGTATTGTTGCCACATCTGGACTGGTGTATCTACCACTAGTCTCTAACTCTTAGACAAGGTTAAAATATGAGTCTCAGATCTAATAGGTCCCGCACTATTGGTCAAGCTCCAAACTCTCTCCCATTACAATGGTGTCGCATCCTCGTGCGTGTTTTACAAATACTTCAATGGAATGTGCTCTGATGAACTCGTAGCACTGGCTTCTCTTCGACACACATACTCCTGACTGACACAACGTGCAACAAAATCCCACTCCTTCATTGTTGAGGTCCTAAGATGCCGGAAAGTCCTGCTCTAATAGTTTCTTTCTTCGAGCTGCTAGACTTTGAAATTCCCTTCTTGTTTCCTGCTTCTCTGACTGTACTAACCTGCAGAAATTTAAATTTAAATATAACGCAAATAGATATCTCACTGCTCAAATCCTAACAGTCCCCTGTCGACATGATACTAAAGACTTGTTACCACCAATGCTTTGATCCTGGTTTTACTCCAAACCAAATAATGGATTTTTCTTTGATAAGGTCCTAGAACTGACTTTTTATTGCAGATCTAAAATTGAAGACGTATATCCAATTTGTTGCTTAGGTTGTGATGAGAAGTGGATCCTCTTTGACAACTGGCGACGTTCAGCACAGTAGTTGGATGCCAGAGAAGCCCCGCAAGTGGAAATTGCACCAAAAAAAGGTTATGATGATTGCTTGGTAGTCTGTGGCCAGTCTCATCCATCACAGCTTCTTGAATCCGGGCGAAACGATTATGGCAGAGAAGTACTGACAACAAATTAACGAAATGCACCAGATGCTCCAACGTATGTGCCCGAGATTGGTCAACATGAAGGGACCAATTCTCCTCCATGACAACGCTCGCCTGCAAGTTGCTCAACCGACCCTGAAGAAGCTGAAAGAATTGGGCTACGACTCTGCCTCATCCGCCATATTCACCGGACCTCTCACCCACCGATTATTACTTTTTCAAGCATCTCAACAACTATCTGCGCAAAAAATTCTTCAGAATCTGAAATGATGCCGAATCGGCCTTCAATGACTTCATCGCTTCCAGTCCTCCAGATTTCTATGCTAATGAGATAAATGAACTTGTTTCTCGTTGGCAAAAATGTGTCGATTCTAATGGCTATAATTTCGATCAATAAAGTTTATTATGAAAGGAGTTATGATCTTTTGAAGTTAAACGTCAAAAACGACACTATTTTTGCACCAACTTAATAATTAAAAATAATTATTTTTATACCTACAGATGTAACAGGAATTTTATCGTCACGTTCAACGAATTTTATCCCGTTGCACGAGACTAAGAGTTCTAAAGAAATTTAATCACATTAAAAAAAAACGGCCAAGGTAAACCGGTCTAAATTTTATCAGAAAGAAAAAATAGGAAAGGAAGGAAATGTATAGTTCGGCTGGGCTGCCAAATCAGTCCCTCTGGCGGTTCATAAAGAACACTTATAACAAATATACTTTTTACTTGCTTTTTCCCCTTTTGGCATATCAAAGTTCGCAAAACCGTTCTGGTGCTTTAGTTCGAAGGTCGCAACACCACTCTGGCGTTTTCGTTGGAAGGTCGCAACACCGCTCTGGTGTAAAGCAGAGGCCGCAAAACTACTCTGTCGTAATTCCAAAGTCGCAACACCGCTCTGCTCTGGCGTTTCTAACACCACTCTGGCGTTTTCAAAAAACCTAACATCGCTCTGGCGTTTCTAACACCGCTCTGGCGTTTCTAACACCACTCTGGCGTTTTCAAAAAAAAACCTAACAACGCTCTGGCGTTTTCCTCTTCTTCTGCCAGTCTCTTGTGTTTTTTTTTTCTTCTTCCTTTTATCGAATATCGCGAGACACAGCACCAGATTCACCGAGAGAGGGGGAGAAAAGAAGGGGAGAAAGAGAGAAGAAAATACACCAATTAGAGGGAGGAAAGGAAGGGGAGGTAAATAAAGAAAAATAAAGATAAAATTTCTACAGATGCAAGTGTGTGTGTGTGTGTGTGTGTGTGTGTGTGTGTGTGTGCATTTGTGTTGATTTATGAGAACAACGACAAGGTTATAGAAATAGGAAATATTAAAGCAAGGTATATAAGAATGTCTCTAAGTAAAGTCCCAGGCGGTTGAACATATACTCTACTAAAGAAAACTCATAGAAGTAAGAAAGAACCGTACAATCAAACCAAAATAGCGTTGAATAATTTTCAGCCAGGATGACTAGAGAGCGTCGTCGTCGTCAACAGACAACGATCCATCTCTTTCATATTTACAATGTTCTCTTTACCTACCTTAGATTGCTAAGTCGCTATCAGTTTTTTTTTATATGGAAATTGCTCCAGACAAAGTATGAAGCCACTTGATACAAGAATCTAATAAATATCGTTTCAAGGTCAAAAACAAGCCAAAGATAAGTGTTATATGGATTGATTCCGACTTAGAAAACAGTGATTCTTTCCCCTTTGTCAGAAACATCACTCATGCAATGTGAGATCTAAATGGCAAAATCAAAGAAGCAGGAGTTAAGAGGCTGCCCAAAGTAAAACCTAGATCCACATTCACGACCTATTTCTACACAGAGTTCTCCAGATTAAAGAGAATTCCTATATACAATAGAACCCCAGGATACGGTGGCCCTAGGATACGTTTTTTTCAGGCTACGATGTGAATATGATGTTTTTCCGACTTCTGGTTATGGTATTTGCCCTGCTTTACATTATATATTTGATTATATACATGTGTATTATATACTGTACTGTATTTTGTTACTAATTTTTAATGCCGTATCCCAGGGTTTACTGTATTAGACTTTTTAGCCTTGTAAAATCGGACAAAAGCTATAGTCCGTTGACTCAGAATGAGTGCTTAATGCCAAATTGATGGCTGAATATGATTAAATTTGCGCTCATTTTTTCATTAAATATTAATCCATCCCTTACTATGCATCGAACGGATACCATAATGCTTAGTTCATTGCACCTCATAACAAATTTTAGAGCAAGATCAGCTCAGTAGTTATGAACTTGTTTACATTAGATTTGAAGGCTACCATGTTGTATTCAACCGGGAATTTCGTATGAATTTTATACGAATTAAATTAAATACATGTCAGAATAAACTGGTGACAAACAGTGCAACTAACGTGATTGATACGAGAGTTCAAAGGTCAGCTCCCTAGAAAAAACGCGCGACAAAATCAGGTGTCGAATGATTTTTTTTTACTTGGGGGTCACCACTTATCAAGGTCCGAAGGCCACTTGAGGAAAAGGATTAATGGATATAAGGTGCTAGTGTAGTAATCACTTAATGTGTAAATTAGGGAGAATTTGAATATTTATCAGGAAGGTTTAACAGGAACTTGCTTACATTAGATTTGAACGCTACCACGTTGTATTCAACCGGGAAGAATGCCAGTGGAACAGTTTTCCAATAAACAGGCAATTCTTGGAAAGAATCTTTGTTCATAGAATCCGCATTTACATTTAGGCATAGATAGAGAGTGGGGAAAATCATACATAGTGGTTGTAGCTAGTCGAGTATTATTTGTGGGAGGGACCATAAATTGGAGTTCAATCGAGCACTTGCCATGAAAATAGCGATAGAGCAGAGACAGGCTCGTAGCATATCTTCTATGGGAAAGAGGTTGCAGGGAAGAGAAAAAGGCATCATCTACTAGGTTTTGAAGCCGGTTTTGAAGTCTATCATGGCAGGATAGGGTGTGTCGAGCAGCTCCTGGCCAGATGTTGTAAGAGTACTCCATTTTTTTTTTTTACAAGGTGGTCACTACTTATCAAGGCCCGGAAGCCACTTATGGATAAGGGTTATTGTAAGTACAGCACGTTAGTGTGGATATTTTAGAGTGTCTACTTAAGGGGGCGGTTCATCAGGAATTTGTTTACGTTGGACTTGAAGACATCCAAGGGCGCACATGGCTCTTATACAGATAGAGGATTACCTTGGCAGTGAGATACTTACTGGAGCGGTAGAGTGATCCAACACTTTTATCAGCGATCTTTGCAAACATCAAGTGTTTAGGGGACAGAATAGAGTTTCTAAACAGTTTGAGTCGAGAAAGTTGATAGGTAATGTCCACTAATGTAGACATCTAAGTGAATATTTCCTTGGAATTCTGTCCGTCTGTAAACATTTTAAGACTAAGTAAGACAATTTAGTAAAAAGGAATTGCACATCGCATCAAAGAAAGAGTGAAATGCATTACACATTTCTCTAAGACGTTCTGTTCATTCGTCTTGTTATGCTTAACATTGACTCTTATTTCACTTATGAAATGCGACGAAGAGAAACAGCGAGGATGGAGCCCCCGTATAAAGAACCGCATGTATAAAGACTTTAATTTTATTATTTACTAGTAGATGTACATCTTAGTAGATGTACCTGGCGTTGCCCGGTATTAACCTAACGTCAAGTTTCTTTTAAAAAATGAAGTAAAAAAAAAAAAAACGAAAAGAAATTGAGACATGTGCATGCAATTAGTGTTTTTTCTAAACAGTTCACTTCTTGTAAGTAAAAAAAAAAAAAATACTTGAACTGAAATCAAAACCTAAACCTAAAAACAGTGATTCTAGTACGATAACCATTAGACGAGCTTGACAAGATCTTTGAAAAGAAAGAAAGAGTTGACAAACAGATCCAAATCCAATGACTCCCAAGTACCAATTCTTGAATGTTTACCCCTTAGCAGCCTGAAAACTGATTACAAACTTTTCCACGTGTCTGAGTACCCTATATACCAAATTTCAAGTCTGTAGATCAAAAGTCGTTGAGTATATAGGTTGAGTATATATAAACGTCCTCACACACATACACACACACGCGGACAAATTCTGTGTTTTATAGATATATAGATTTAAAAAAAAAAATGTTACACATGCCGAACGTTGAAAGTTTTTCCAACTTTCATGGAAAAAATAGAAGTGCTGCACCAAAACCAAGTAGGTTGACCGCTGAATACACATGACAGTTCAGCTTCAGCAAACTGGGAAAAGGATGCGCGCTCGACTCAGAAAGCGCTGAAAGCAGACGGAAGATGATGAAGATGCAAATAAAAGAATTTTGCAATAGTGTTATGTGCAAAAGGGGAAAGCAAAGAAGAAGATAGTTATCCCGTTGTTGTTGTTGTTGTTGTTGTTGTTGTTGTTGCTGCTGCTGCTGCTGCTGCTGCTGCTTTTGTCAATTGTATTCAACTTCTTTTCTCTACACTTGAATCCTTATCAAATCTTTTATGAGTAGCGGACGTGTTGGCATTCAGACTGCACCAACATTTAGATTCTGCAGGATATTATATCGAACGTGAATGTTTACCAAAGATCGTGACTAAATCTGCTGATTTATGACTTAATAATGCACACGCATACACACACGTTATATATATATATATATATATATATATATATATATATATATATATATATATTAATGAAATATTCAGATATCTATGTATCTCATATAGGGATCAAGTGTTAGCGCTTAGGAAGGTGCTCCTTCATTTTTGAGAACTTCAACTAAAGTAAAATAAAACGAAATGTACATCTAATATATAAAAGACTATATGTCTGTCTGTCTGTCTGTCTGTCTCGCTATTTTCAAACTCTATCTTTTCCTAAACTAAAAGTAGCAGAGAGGCCCTAGGGAACTAAAATGATTGGATTTTTTTTATGGACCGTTCTCTTATGGGTCTTTAGATTGTTTACATAGTTCTTAAGGGGTCAAAAAGGGTCAAAAATAGAAAAAAAATCTTTATAGATTTTGTATACTTATCTTAGTTCATTTTTAAATAATTCATATGCGTACCACGTAAGTACGATGGTAAGAATGCTACAGTTTTGCTTTCAGTTTCGATTCTAACTGATGGCACCCAAATACTTTTTTTTTTACTTTTGAAATCACGACTCTATAATAATATATACGAAATCTGGACACATTTAAGAGTATTTTACGACCGGGCAAAACTGCCCCCACGCTAGTATTGTATATATATATATATGTATAAGAAACAACTTAATTACTAATCATTATATATATATGATGATTAGTTAGTCATTATATATATATGATGATTATTTGAAAAAATATGTAGACACATACATATCTACAAATACATATACACACACACACGCATATATATATTTAGTAATGTGATTGATAATTTAAAATTTAAAAATCAAATTTTAATTAAATTAAAAATCCGTTTCATAAGAAGGAACAACAACAAAATCAATTATTTGTACGATCGTTTCGGAAAACAGTGTTTTTATTGTGGTAGACATCAAGTTACGGACAATAATTATTACATATAGTTTTTTAATAAACAAGGTTTCCTCATCAGCAAATTGTGAAGGGTTTTTATTAAATTTACAAGGCACCATAAATAAACCTAGCATTAAAAGTAAGGCAGATGTATCTTTTAATATTTCGCCTTTTGAAATCAGGAACTATGGTTAAAGTACTCATATAGATGTTTGCTATAGCTTTTCACCTTATCGAATTCAACACCTTACACAGCCTAACATAACAAGTGCATTTGAAAAGTTTTATTACCACACAAGCCAAAACCCCTAGCATATAAAATCATCAGTAGATTCTTTGATATGACAGAGGCGTGTTCGAAAAGAATGTTTCCGTTTAAAGCACAATTTCACAATGATAATTGACTTTTTCATTTTGAACTTAAATTCAAGTCAACCAATAATGCCAGGCGTGTTAAATCAACAATAGGTTCTTTGATATGACAAGGGTGCGTTCGAAATGAATGTGTCTGTTTAAATTACAATTGAATCGTAATATTTGACTTTTGCATCTTAAAGTTTAGTGCAAGCCATTATATAAAAACACAATTTTATGAAATTAACAGTAGGTTCTCTACAGTGCAATGTAGACTACAGTATATTGTGAACTTAGTCACTGCAAGAGGCATGTGAACCTTCCTCCAGGATCATCACGATGGGTCCCCAATTAGAGCAGGCAATCAATCGATTTGATTAAAAAATCGTCCATTTTCATCGATTTCGATGACAATAAAAATATGAGTGTGAAACATTCGTTGATCATCATTCAATC
This sequence comes from Euprymna scolopes, assembly GCF_053919585.1. NCBI lineage: Eukaryota > Metazoa > Mollusca > Cephalopoda > Sepiida > Sepiolidae > Euprymna > Euprymna scolopes. The sequence goes on from NC_136511.1 coordinate 66,698,859, forward strand.
TCCCGGAAAACGTCGGATCACCCTGCTAGTATATATATATATATATATATATATATATATATATATATAATCGTGACACCCTGCACTGTATATTCCCGAAAGGATGAAACACTAGTGTATGTAGGCATTTAATTATTATAGTAAAAAAATAATTATGACAGCCCTTTTAAGAAACTCGTTTCTTATCGTTGAGCACTTTCAGTTGAATTAAGTCGGTCAATTTAGCTCTTATGCATAGATCATCGTATAACGATTAGATCACTGTCTGACTGACGTAAAGAACATTTAAAAAATTAAAATGTTTAGATTCAACATTATTTCACACGGTTAATGTAGCCGAATGAATGCGGTCTTTGCTAATTAAGCCAGAGATGGCTTGTGTTGCCGAGTTCAAATCTGTCGACTAGTGTTAATCGTGACATCCTGCACTGAAGATTCCCGAAAGGATGAAATACTAGTGTCTGTAGGTATGTAATTATTATAGTAAAAACGTATATATATATATATATATATATATATATATATATATATATATATATATATATATATGAGAAAGAAAGATAATACTATGAAACAAATTATATAGTTACAGTCAAATTCGGTAAAAAAAATCATAATATATTAATGGCCTGGCAAAACCACAGGGAAGACAAACGAAGCAGCAAAACTAAAGCTGGCCTGCAGAACCCTATACATACAAATGTCGGCAAATTATGGATATTTTATTGGCTTGAAAATATAGGTGCCTTTTTACCAATTGTCATAAAATTTTAATCATAGATTAGTATTATAATCTTAAAAATGCCTACAAATTTTCATGTAGTTTCGTTTGGCACTTTTTTACACCCATAAAATGTTTCAATCATCGTGATTTATTTTGCTAGTTTTGCATATAAATTACAAATTATCTGATATCCCCCCCCAACATCTGGCCTTACTGAAAGGGAGACTAAAACTTGCTGCTATGGTTTCAAATGATCTGAAATAACAACAAGGGGAAACTTGATTCCAAATATTTCTAATAAGTTATATTTCTCCTCTTTGGTTTTCATACATAAAGTAAATTTCACAGTTTACAAGGATTATTAAAGACTAGAAGTATCCATAATCGTACCCTATTTCCAAAAAAGTATTTTGGGAAATATATATTTATATATGATTATTTGCTATAATAATTATTAAATAACTACAGGCACTAGTGCTTCATCTTTTCGTGAATCATCAGTGCAGGATGTCACGAATAACACCGGTCGATAGATTCGAACCCAGCAACGAAGCCATTTCTTACTCCATTAGCAAGGACAAAATCTACATGGCCACCGTTCACCGCGAGAAATACTGTTGAAATTTAAACATTTATTTTTAAATGTTTTTAACGTCTGTCAGTGTGATCTAATCATTATATATATATATATATATATATATATATATATATATGTATAAATATATATATATATATATATATGTGTACATGTTTTATTAACTATTTGCTCTTATTATAAGCTCTATCTCCTATTTGGTTTTATCGAGCTTTTACATCTGGTTGAGATTACTTTATAAATATTAATTCTTTAATATTTATAATTTACTTTAGTTTTGCCATCTTGGATCATTTTGGTAAATTTAATTGTAATTTAGATATAATTTATATATATATATATGTATATATATATATATATATATATATATATATATATATATATATATATATATATATATATATGATGAAAATAATGGAAATAGTATTCCGACAAAATACAGAAATCAAAAGGAACAAACCGTATTATGTGCTCATCAACGTTTTGTTTTTATTTCATCCAGAGGAAGTCTCGAAATAAAGACGAAACGTTGATGAACACATAATACGGTTTGTTCCTTTTTGATTTCTCTCTCTCTCTCTCTCTCTCTCTCTCTCTCTATATATATATATATATATATATATATATGTATGAACAAATGATTAATAAAACATGTTAAAAGACATCTTGAAAAAGAGTTAAAAACATATTTAATTTTAAAAAAGGAAGCACAAGATAAGTGGATAGTCCTTAATCTGCGGAGTTTCGAAGAAATACTCTCCTTCTCATCAGAGGGCAGGAATTAGCAAAATGCAGGATCGGATTTTGCATATAAAAGTATTTCATGAAACTACAAGTAAGTCAAAGATCTTACTTGGTTAAAAAAGGGTGAGGTAAGGGGAACAGGAGGCAAAAGAAAAATTATAAAAAGATTTCACATGAATGGATAGTCCGGTGAAGGGTAAAAATCTATCCACTTATCTTGTGCTTCCTTTTTTAAAATTAAATATGTTTTTAACTCTTTTTCAAGATGTCTTTTAACATGTTTTATTAATCATTTGTTCATATTATAAGCTCTATTTCCTTTTCGGTTTTATTGAGCTTTTTACATCTGGCTGAGTTTATTTTACTTGTAAATATTAACTCTTTAATATTTATAATATATTTTAAGTTTACCATTTTGATTACCTTAGTAAACTTATTGTAACTTATATATATATATATATATATATATATATATATATATATGTATGTATGTATTTCTCTGTAAATACCTCTGACTTAATAGCGATTCACAAGTAAATGGCTCCTATAAATTGATTGCAGAATTTATAAGAGTGCAGCACTCGTGAAAAAGTGGATGAGGTTAGATGGGAAATGAACTCCTCCGCTGTATAAAATGGTTCATAAGTAGTAAACCTATAATGGCTTTGTCGGAGTTGGAAGTTCCATCTTGATGTGACAAACAAGTGACGTAAGAGATCAACCAAAAACTTGGGCAGCTGCTTTTAGACAAAGATAAATATGGGTTTTATAATTGCATACCACTCCTATCGTGGACAATATATATATATATATATATATATATATATATATATATATATATATATATATATATATATATATATAACTTCTAACAACATGCCAAAAAGAAAGATGGACTAAAATAAGAAATAACTTTAAAAACGGGCGGGGAAAAAAGGAATATCTACCTCAATACAAAAATGCTAGTTTATTTTGGCGTCTTTAAACCCCCCTCTTCCGCATTATTTTGCTGACGAGGGGACTTTGTTTAAATATAAAATTTTTTTTTATGAAATTATTGTTCAAGACATAATGTCTATTTCAATAAAACATCGTTTCCGAAACGATCGTACAAACTATTGATTTTCTTCCTTTTGAAACTGATTTTCAATTCAAAGATTATGAATCATTTTACTCAATATATATATATATATACATACATATAAATAAATATATATATATACATATAAATATATATATATACATATAAATATATATATACATACATATAAATATATATATACATACATATATACATACATATAAATATATATATACATACATATAAATATATATATACACATATATATACATACATATAAATATATATATATACACATATATATATACATACATATAAATATATATATATACATATATATATACATACATATAAATATATATATACACATATACATATACATACATATAAATATATATATATACACATATATATATATATACATACATATAAATATATATATATGCACATATATATATACATACATATAAATATATATATACACATATATATACATACATATAAATATATATATATATATACATATATATATATATAGTTAGTTACATATATATATAGTTATTTTTTTTGGGAAAAAAGGGATTCTAGCAGAGTGCTATATTATGAGGAAAAATTCCTAAAATAAGAGTGTATTATTTATATTTTTATTTACAGAAAGTTCAGATGAGATAAGTCATCGGTACCGTCGGTTTCAAACCTGATGATAGGGGATCGTTTTAGACACCCATATCAAGCTCTCTTCAGCCGATGAGATGAGTATCGGCTTAAGAGAGCTTGATATGGGTATCTAAAACGATCCCCTATCATCAGGTTTGAAACAGTGCGATATTTACACCTAGAAACAAAACTCCGAAAATGTGTACTAGAATTGTTCACAAGGACCTGTGGTTGGCGTATTTAGTAAAATACAGTTGTAAAAGTCACATTCTTATACCAGTGGTTCCGTGCGGATTCCTAGATTCAGCAGCGGGATTCCCGAGTTCAATAAGATCTGCTTGAGGAAGGTCGGAGGTTACATCAATCAAAACGTTGTGAAATTGACATTCAAGATGAGAACAGTAGTCCGAAGAATCCAAATAATACTTTCGTTCTTGTTAGCTCCCTACATCAAGTTTAAAACAAAATAATAATTAATAAAAAAAAAAACCAAACGTTTATTAATGCTTTTTTATTCACAAGTTTCTTTCTCTCTCTCTCTCTCTCTCTCTCTCTCTCTCTCTCTCTCTCTCTCTATGTATATATTTCAATGGTTTCTATAGAATTTTAGCGACAATAAGTCTCGTGAACGATCCCGTACTCATTGACCTTTTCTTATCCTTTCTTGCTCTTTAAATTCTCTCAAACTCTCCATTTTCTGTGGCGTATACCGATATCGGTATCTACTTTTCGATAAATCTTTTAGTTGACTATTCTAGTTTAGATGATTTGTATTTTAATATCCCAAATGCCTTTCAGCTTCCAATACCGGCTTCACTTTGTGTTTGCGCTGTAGTCATTTGTACAGTTTCTAGTGAGCTACTTTTCGAACCCACTCATATTCATATTCAGCCAAGTTTTCTGTATTCACTTACGGTGTTGGTTCTGTTTTCGTTTCTTTGTAAAGCTACATTTTTGTGATCTTGTCCATCTGGGCTTCAATGTATTTGGGTATGATCGCGTTTTTCTGTGCCACTCTTTTCTTTTTACACGTGTCCTTTTTGCAACCATGTCCATACTTTCATGCACAATTTCTTTGATTCTTCTTCTATATCTCCTTAGAAATGCCCCCTTACAGTCTCAAAAGACAATGGATACCTCCTGTAAGAGTAGCTACGCATGCAAGTGCGAAGCAAGGGGTGTGCAATTCCCAACCACACCTCTCCTGAATCAGCACTGCTTGATTCCAGTGGCAAGGAGAAGTGCTAGACGACTGGAAACAATGCCGAGATAGGCGGAGAGCACATACAGCACCTGAAATTCCCTCACCCATTTTAGTCGTGGCCAAGCTCAACGTTGCTTAACTTCGGTGAGCTGGCGAGTTGTATCAACGAGATTTTGCCGTATATAATTCTTCTTCTTCTTCTTACTATTATTATTATCAGTAGTAGTAGTAGTAGTAGTAGTAGTAGAAATAGAAGTATACCTGCAAAGTTTGCAAAATAGATTTCTTTGTAAGCGAAGCATCAAAATACACAATGATTCAAAAGAAAATCAAATAACAACAAGGTTCCTAACTCTCTATACCCAGAACTCATTTTCTGGCAGTAAATAATAAAATTAGAGACCCCAATATCTGAAATTAAGGTAAGTTGAAATGCTATCAGTGCAGCCGAGAAATCAATGTCCCCCGTGCAATGCGTTTCCAGTACATAATACACTAAAGCTTAACAACCTCTGACATATTTTTGATATTGGTTGTGAAGACATGGCAGTTTTCTCTTTATCTATATTTAATGTAAACAACAAGTTCTGCAAGAAGCTCAACTGAGATAATTTCGACACGTTCTTATATTTGTGTGTTGTATATAGATATACAGTATAACTGCCATGTCTGGGTTGGCGTATTTACCAATGATTTCTCCTTATATGACAGAGTCTTAAAAAAGTCTCTATTCTAATGGATCATGTACTGTCAACCAAGCTGCAACTCCTATCGCATCGACGAAATTTTGCCTGTTTTTAAGCACTTTAATGGAACTCGGGGTACATATGTCCCTTCAACGTAAATGCCTCCGACTAACTGTTATGGGGTTAAATGGTAATAAACGAAAGGAACACAGGATTATTAGGAAACGAAATCGGAAGTGACGTCACCAGAGGAAGTAACGTCATGAGATAGTCCATTAATCCCATGGAGGGGCGTCTCCAACACTAACCCAATGAGCAGCACTATCCCCTTTCATTTTAGAGGTCCCCAAATGCTTTAAGGCTTTCTACTCTAACAGTTTCTCCCTTCGAACTGATAGACTTTGGAATTCACTCCCTGCTTCTTGGACTTTAGTAACATGCAGAAATTTAAATGTCCAGAGAAAAAAAACAATAAAAATAGATAAGCATGGGTACCCGGCGTTGCCCAGGTGTGAAGAGGTGGTATAATAAGGCTACTGAGCAACCCAGCCCTAAAAAAATGTTTCAATCAAGCGAGTACCTGTGCGAGCACAAAGAAAAAAATTATCCTAAAAAAAATGAAAATAGCAGCGAGTACCCTTGCAAGAACACACACACACACACACACACACACACACACACAAATAGCTGCAGTAGCTAGGCTCGAACCTGTAACTAAAAGGAGAAAAGATGCAAAAAGAGACGCTTTAGTCGTCTAGACCATGGCAAACTTACGACGCTGTGGACCTTCAAAATAACGACTTTAAAACGTACATTGAGATCGCAACGCGTGAATGACTGCAAAAAATATCGATGCAAAAACTGACCCCTCCTTGTAAGGAACGGCCCAGTTGACGGTGAGAGAATTAATGTTTTGGACCAATTTTTAGATATTTATCGTCCGAGAGTTCGATCTTTCCAACGAACCGATTTTGTCAGCGTTTATTGCGTGTGTCAAAAGTTTTGTCAGATATACGAACACACACACACAAACACAAACAGACAGTTGAGATGTATATAATAGAAGGTTTTCCGGCATTTAGTGACCTTAACAGTGAAGGGATGGATTTTACTGCTTGTAAGGTTAGTGTAAGGAGTATTTGCATCGAGGGGCACAAGTGCTAAGCTGTTCATCAGAGCACATTTCACACATATTTGTAAAGTGGGAACAGGGATGGAATATTGCAGTAATGAGATTAAGGTTTGCAGCTTGGCCGATAGAGCAGGACCGATTAGATTTGAGACTCACTTTTAGAGCCTGAAAGTGAGAGACTTGTGGTAAATGCACTCGTCCAGATGTGACCCATGCATGGATGAATTGTGTATTTCTAAAGATACAGAATACTCGCTGTTGTGAGTTATTTTCTAGCATGGTAGAAGTTTTTATTTTATTCTCTTTCATCGCAAAATAACTGTTTCTATGTAGAATCAAATTGTCACTTATTGACATAAAGGCTCCAAATAGTCCATGAGAAAATTCTTTAATTATTAGAGAAATTAATATTTATATAATAGATGTTGACTTACGGACTAGCTACTTATCAGAACGGAGAGAATAGATTTGCTAACTGAAGCATAATGAACTGTCCCAATCTTCTTATAAACCAGCTTTCTAGGCTTCTGTCTTTGAACTTAACTTGTCAGGCAGCTGACCAGTCACTATCGAATTCAGTATAGTATCGCAAATAGGATTTGAACCCGTGCATGCACTGTCTGTATTTGATTCTCTTTCTTTTTCACCACAAATTTATTGTTCTTATTCCTTAAATCCGATTATCTAGCCACCAATTCGTATATCCGCTCTGTCAACACTGAGAGTAAGTGTCTTAAAAATTGGTACAAATCTAATTTTGTGCAGCTTTTAGTGCCCAGTGGCAGACAGAAAGAATAATAAAAAACAATGGTTACTGCTTCTATTAATATGTTGGCAATCTTATGAAATAACGAGATTTCTCGTTTTCTCATATGCAAATGAGATGCTGCTGGTTTGAATAAAAAGCCAGTAACTGATTTTTTTTGCATCACGTGATCTGTAGGTTCAAACGTCGCACGTGAATTTCTTGATGTTTTTTTTTCGTTAACTGAAAAGAAGTTTATATAAAATACTTTTATAAAAGAAACAGTAGGTTCTCTAGAGTGCAATGTAGAATAATATATATTTTGGACTAAGTTACTGCATGGAGGCATGTGAAGCTTTCTTCCCGGCGATTTCACGGATTTTGATGACAATAAAAATATAGGAGTGTGAAATATTCGTTGATTATCATTCAATCCCGGGTAACGTCGGGTCTCCCTGCTAGTATATATATAACCTTCAGAATCTGAGAGAATATATAATTATTTCCACAGCCATATATATATATATATATATATATATATATATATATATATATAGTCATCCACATACAGTACTGTTTCGCTGTTTCACAGCTCATCAGTACGACTATATATGTATGTGTGTGTGTGGGTGTATGTGTGGCTAAGGGATGGCCGAGAGTTGTATGGTTTTGGTTTCGATTCTACCCGATGGCACAAAAGACCCATATAGATATATATTTTAGTTTTGATGTCACAACTAAATATTAGGTTCACTTTAATAAACGATAGTGATTGTCTCTATAATAATAGATACGTAATCTGCATGAATTAAAATATCATATTAAAGCGTATCTTATGACCAGACAACGCCAGTCGGCCTGCTAGTAAAATATAAAATTGTGTTATATCAAATATTCCAGGTGTAAATTGAAAGTGTTTTCTAATCTATAAGTACACGCTGAAGATATAAGGGAGATATGAGGGTATAATCCCCTTAAAACTTTGAATATTCTCTATTTTCATGAACTTTAAATCATATGTATAAACTTTTCTTGGGAAGACACTGGAAGTAGTTCTGAATCTCTAAGTGAATTGATGACAACTAAAGTAAGATATCAATTCTTTTTTCTACTACAAGAAGAAAAAATATATATCCTACTTTTGGAGATATGCTCGTCATAAAGACAATACAATGTCTCAACTGACACAAAATAAATTGCAACATTTTGTTTTTTTATGGCTATATGTCAGGTTGGATCTTTTCTACATCATATCAAAAGTTGGACGAGATTTCAACTTTGAACATTTTCGACATACAATGAGAGACTGAAAAATTTAATACTGTTATCAGCCAAAAGAAAGCAAAGAATTGAGCTGCAATAGACTTGGTATTAAAATTCACACCAGCTCAGCAAAAAGATCAATTTTCAACTTGGACCAGCTTCAGTAATGCTGGACAAAATAAATAAGAACAGCTGATATTCTCCAAATTCCTTTCGCTAAGTTTGTGCCAGAAACAACAGTTGAAATAATCAATACTCCTCTGCTTCTTCTGTGGAGAATTTAATGAAGAATCATAACTCAAAACTCTTCATGTTTGCCAAAAAACATTAAAAGAAATTATATTCATACGGCTTCGCCAAACTACTGAGACTGACCTTTACTCCTGACCTGAAATGGAAGACCTAAGATCCGTTGCCAAAATCACTGGAAAGATTGTAGAAGCGTTCTACCGCTCAAGAAAGTATCTCACACCCGATGCAATTCTGTACCTGTACGAAAGGCAAATACGACCCAAGATGGAGCACTGTTGTCGCATCTGGGGTGGAGCGCCAAAAAGTACCGTTTCCTGTCTTAATAGGGCACAGAACCGACTTCGAAATTTAGTGGGCTATGAACTTTTCGCTTGCTTACTCCATCTTTCCCACGAAAGGAACGTTGCGAGTCTTTTTTTGCTCTATCGATATTTTCATGGTATGTGTTCGACTGAGCTTCAATCCACATTCCCTCCCCGGAAAACATTCACAACGAATACTCGCCTAGCTGAAACAACTGCCAACAACTTTCCTTACGTTCCCATCTGTGCCCAAAACTAACCGAAAATTCCACGAGCAGAGCTTCTTCCCTAGAGCTGTCCATCTGTGGAACACAATACTGTATGTCTGCTTCCCGGCTGATTATGACATGGCCGTCTTAAAGTCTAATGTGAATAAATTCCTATTAAGGCATTCATTTAGATAATGTTACCTTACTCAAGTTTCCCCTGTGACCGATATAATTTCACAATCTACCTAACACTTAGCCCTTATCCCTGAGTGACCTCCAAGTCTTGATAAGTGGTGACCTTCTAATCAACAAAGTATATATATATATATATATATATATATATATAATTTAAAATGTGAGATTAGTAAGCCAATTTAACACAGATTAAAAAAAAATAAACATTTATTTCAAAGAATGAGAGTTCATTATAGAAACGTTGTTTTAATTTGAATAAAATAAAATACGCATCGTGCGCTTGAAAGCCAAATCACAACTTAATATTAGGAAAATAAACAAATATTTTACTTGTTTGAATTTATCACAAATATATTTCGAAGGTAGCCTTCATCCTCAGTGTGTTCTTTGTTCTTTTTTTCTTTTTCTTCTTTCTTGCCATGTTGTTAATTTGGAGAAAGGAGTCTGTATATAGCCCCGTGTTGAATCTGGCGGTTGTATTTTGAATTGTTTTAACTGTGCGCAGGTAACGCGAGAATAACGTCAAATTCATTTATTTCAAAGAATGAGAGTTCAATATAATTTGATGCGTATTTTATTTTATTTAACATTTATTTGTTTATAAATCGAACTTTACGAAGCAATCAGGTCTTAATCCGAATAGACAAAGTTTTTTTTTCCTTGTGGCGTGATCCTACTAAGAAAAACAAGACCTGTCCGATATTATCAACGGTTGACACACGCTTTTATCTCAGACAAAACATATCTTCATATATACTTTCTTGACATTTAAAAATCACAAAATGGATCTTGTTTTTCTTAGTGGCATCACGCCATGAGGAAGAAAAAATCTTTGTCTATCCTAATGAAGATGTGATCACGTCGAAATGTCGATTTATAAACAAATAAATGTTTGTTTAATTAAAAAAGGTCTGCATTTAATTGACTTACTGATCTCACACTTCGAATTTGTACTTGAACAACGCAACATGTAAAACACACACACACACACACACACACACACACACACACACACACACACACACACACATATATATATATATATATATATATATATATATATATATATACGTTTGGAATGAATTCAGTTTTTTACGAAAGTGTATTTTTTTTCCTAAATGCGAGTTGGGAATAATTTTTCCTTTAACCTATTTGGTACCCCCATATGGGGAGCGGCATATACGTTATTTTTAAAATATAATTATACACTGACACATGTTTCATCGTCTACATATCATCAGATTCAGCCACTCAGTGCATAATTATATATATATATATATATATATATATATATATATATATATATATATATACTAGCATTTCAGCCCGGCGTTGCCCGGGTGTTTGGAGGTGCATGTGAAGCAAAAGAAAAAAAAAGCGGTCAATTTTTTAAATGTTGACCCCTTTTATACCCCCTTAATATTCATTGTTTAGGGCTCAAATGAATTGATTAAGTTAGATCAATGTCCAAGGAACTTATATCTCAAATTTCAATTGTTAATACCCAAAATTGGCGGAGGAGTTTAGTAGAGTCATCAAAGGTCAAATCGTTGAACTTTGACCCCTTAACAGCCAAATTTCTGGCCGAAAACAGATTACAAAGATTTTCCCAAATTTCAGTACCCTATATATCAAATATCGAGTCTGTAGACTTAAAATTGACAGAGTTATTGCGTAGGGAAATGTAAACCGACAGATACACAGACATACACACAAACAGACAATATATATATATATATATATATATATATATATATATATATATATATATATATATATATACACGAGATGTGTCCGGTGCTGCTCGGTATTAAACGTAACAAAAATTACTTTGTTGTAGTTATCGGTTCTTCTCTTGTCCCAGAAAAAGCTTAAGACACAATCTTTCTGAATCTGGTGATTCACAGCGTTTGTATCTTTTAGAACTAGGGATGTGCAGAAGGTAATTGCTAAATGTGCCCAAGCAGCTGCCCCTTCACAAAATAGTATCGAAATGAAAAAGAAATTTGCATTTCGATACATTTTTTTTACTTATTATTATTATTATTATTATTATTATTATTATTATTATTATTATTACTATTAGCAGCGGGACCTGTGGAAATTCCACAGAGGACTCATTCATATGTAATATATTGATGTTGGCATTCTGTAGATGTTT
>NC_136511.1:66713308-66733308 GCF_053919585.1 Euprymna scolopes
TAACAAAAACAAAGTTTATATTTACAAAATGAATAAAATATTGAATTTCAATTCAAATGTGCACTCACACTAGCAGGCCGCCGGGCGTTGCCCGGTCGTTGCCGATCGTAAAATACGTTTAAATATGATATTTAAATTCATGTAGATTTCTTATTTATTATTATGGATGTAGTTCTTTATGGATTATTATATTGCACCGAATATATAATAGTGATTTCAAAAGTAAAAATAAAGGCAAAATATGACTTGGATGCAATCAAAAAGAATCGAAACCAAAACCTATAACTCTCCAGCCTTATTCATTACCATCTGAACTACGTCTGAAAACTTTAAAAAATGACGTTGTTTAACCTATAAATGTATATTTATGCATGAGTAGAAGAGCACTTTAAGTCGACTTACGCCTGCCAAGTTCCATTTTTTTAAAATTTTGACCTCTTAGTAGCTATTTGTATTTATGAGGGGCGTGCAATAAGTAATGCCCCTGACCAACTTACCATAGCAATAGAGCAACGAAACCTGGCACAGTTATTAGTCTTTCTCTACATAGGAACCACTCAGAGTTATGCATTTCTCCCATCGTTTGATGCAGCTCTGGAGACCGTTTTTGTAGAACGCCCCAGGTTGGTCTTCCAACCACGACGTGACTTCAGAAATCAAGGCTGCATCATCTGGGAAACGCTTTCCTTTCAAAAACAACTTCATGGCTGGGAAGAGGTGAAAGTGATCGGGTGCAAGGTCAGGAGAGTAGGGAGGATGGGTAAGGATTTTATAACCCGTGCTTCTGATCTGGACGCATGCGAGTTGTGGACCGGAGCATTGTCCTGCAGGAGGAGGATACCTTTGCTGATCTTGCCCCGCCTCTTGATTTTGATAGCTTCTCTTAATTTCCTCAAAAGTGAAGCATAATAGGCTCCTGTAATTGTGGTACCCTTTGCCAGGAAATCTGTCATCACTACTCCGTCCTGGTCTCAGAAGACTGTGAGCATGACTTTGCCAGCGGAGGGCTGAACCCTTGCCTTCTTTGGAGGTGGTGAGTCCAAGTGCTTCCACTACATTTACTGGGCTTTGGTCTCTGGATCATAGTGATGGACCCAGATTGCATCATATGTAATCAGTCTTTTGAAAAACTTTTACTTATCTTCTTGACACATCTCCAAATTCATCCTTGAGCCCTCGACGCGTTCTCGTTTCTAGAATGGTGTGAGCAACCTGGGAATCCATCTGGCAGACACCTTATGCATATGCAAATAGTCATGAATGATAGTTTCCACAGACCCTGTACTAATCTTGACATCTTAGGCTATTTTGCGAATAGTAATGCGCTGATCTTTCAAATTGGCAGCCTCAACTTGACGGGCAGACTCCTCATCAATGGCAGAGAGTTGTTTCCACAGACTTCCGGCCATGTTTGAATTCACGATGCCAGCGTTTTACAAACTCATATGATGGGGCATTATCACGATAAGTTTCTTTCATTTCATCAAAAGTCTCCTACGGTGTGCTTCCTTTCAAATACAAAAACCGGATCACTGCTCGACATTCAACAGGCTCCATTTCACACCTGACTCAGTTCAAACACGTGTAAAATAGAAACCACAATTAGTTCAGAGCTGTAATTTGCCACATAACCAGTAGAGATATAACTCATTGCACATGCAAAATTTCAGCTAGATCAGACAACTGGAAGTGGGCCTGGGCCATTACTTATTGCACACCCCTCGTATTGTATAAACCGAATCGAATTTGTTCAACAGGTCCAAATCTCCTGTATATCAAGTTTCAAGTCTGTAGACCAAAAACTGACAGAGGAGTTTGGTAGAGACCGTTCCTCACACAGACGGACATGGTCACTTTTACACACACACACACACACACACACACACACACACACACACACATATATATATATATATATATATATATATATATATATATATATATATATATACCAGGTATTCAAGAGTGATAACTAATGAATTCAACGAAGTTATTAAGAGTGTTCAATAAAAGAAGAGCAATACATATTTTTATTAATGTAAACAAATTTACATGATCCCGGCACTGAACATGCTAATGTTTCGGACAAATGGTTGGTTAAAACCAGAAGTCCTCATTAGGCGATTTAATTAATTCCTGCTTTCCACAGAAGAAACCAGTCCTCAAGACTATTATTATTATTATTATTATTATTATTATTATTATTATTATTATTATAACGGTTATTATTATGTCAATACTGACTCTTTTCTTGCTTACACTTTTCAGAAAAAATAGAAATTATTTTTGGTTAGAAAGAAAAAATGCATGACAATATTATGTCGGGAAATAACTATATATTCTTCAAGTTTGAACTCCTCTACACAATTGACAAATTAAATAAAAAAAATAACGGTGTTTTTTTTTTTAAAACGGGTTTAAGAATTTATCAGTTTTTTATTCGTCATCTGTTATTAAAATGATTTATAAGATATCGATTGGGCAGTTTAGACAGGCTGTTTAGATTTACGATTTTAATAAAGTTGGAATGTAATTATTGCTATATTAACAGAGTGTGTGCGCTCTCCAGATCCAAATTCTTGATATTTCGTGAATGCTTATGAACAAAAGAACACCTTGCTATTTACTTTTTTTTTACTAGGAAGTCTCCAATATCAAGGCCCAGAAGCCACTGAAGAATAATGTTAAATAAGTGTCAGGTGAGACAACACCGTGATGATCGGTGATGGTGAAAGTTGAGAAGAAATTGATGATTTAAGAGAACGGCTGAACAAGAACTTGTCTACATTGGACTTGAAAATGAACATGTTATAGTCAACTGCGAAGCAGCCTCGTAGTGTTGTGTTCCACGGACGAAGAGTTCAAGCAAAGAAGATTTGCTCACGATATTTTCGCCTAGTTTTAGGCACAGATTCCACTCCTATTTAGATATTGGCCTGCTTGTTTTCGGTTCTGAACAAATAGGAAAACAGTGGGCGGTCAATTATTTAAAAACGTTCGAAAGGATCTTATTTACCGGTTTTTGCGTTTCTTTCTTCCACTACTTAGTATACTCCGATGAATTTCTGTATATATATAAACATATATATGAAAAAGAAATTTAAAGCCAATTTGAGGATACCATAACTAGGAGGCTCCCGACAGTAAATGTGGTATTATGTTGACTGAGATTACTTTAGTTAAGAGTAGGATATACTTAGATATCCCTAGGTCTATGACAAGAAAATATTCTTATCATTGTTTTGACTCTCTAGTATATATCCAATACAGTTAGACACAGTTAATCAATCGAGAACCACGTCACTCTATCTTAAAACGCATAAGCATTTAACTGATATATACTCGAGAGTCAAGATAATGAAAAGAATATTCTCTTGTCATAGCCCTAGTTATCACTATAGACCAAGAATGACCAACGATCCCACTTTTGACGTCCTTATGCATACTTCGTTCCAAATGTAAATTTTTATATTTTGTACAAATAAATATTTCGAAGTGTATTATCTGTTTGTTGTTGTCTCATTTCCCGCACCCTATGAATTTATAAATACCTACATTTTATGAATAAAATTTAAATTTCTCAACACTTTAGGGGTATTTAAGTAAGATGGTCCTCACAGAGTTGACGTGTTATTTTGGTGATTAATTCTTCTAGCCAAGTTTGCGATAGACAAATATGTTTTAATAGACAAATGATGATCAACGAATTTCAACATCCACACTTTAGGTGACCTTGTGTCTAACTTGTTGAAAATGTAACTTTTACATGTTTTTACAAATATATAAGTCAAAGTGTAGTATATGTTCGGTTGGTTCTTTTGTAGGAGACGTCTCCTGGAAATACTCATTATCACATATCGACAAATAGATACTCATTATCACATATCGACAAATAGATACTCACTATCACATATCGACAAATAGATACTCATTATCACATATCGACACATAGATACTCACTATCACATATCGACACATAGATACTCACTATCACATATCGACAAATAGATACTCATTATCACATATCGACACATAGATACTCATTATCACATATCGACACATAGATACTCATTATCACATATCGACAAATAGATACTCACTATCACATATCGACACATAGATACTCATTATCACATATCGACAAATAGATACTCACTATCACATATCGACAAATAGATACTCATTATCACATATCGACAAATAGATACTCATTATCACATATCGACAAATAGATACTCACTATCACATATCGACAAATAGATACTCATTATCACATATCGACAAATAGATACTCATTATCACATATCGACAAATAGATACTCATTATCACATATCGACAAATAGATACTCATTATCACATATCGACACATAGATACTCACTATCACATATCGACGAATAGATACTCATTATCACATATCGACAAATAGATACTCATTATCACATATCGACACATAGATATTCATTATCACATATCGACACATAGATACTCACTATCACATATCGACAAATAGATACTCATTATCACATATCGACAAATAGATACTCATTATCACATATCGCCAAATAGATACTCACTATCACATATCGACAAATAGATACTCATTATCACATATCGACAAATAGATACTCATTATCACATATCGACAAGATACTCATTATCACATATCGACAAATAGATACTCACTATCACATATCGACAAATAGATACTCATTATCACATATCGACAAATAGATACTCATTATCACATATCGACAAATAGATACTCATTATCACATATCGACAAATAGATACTCATTATCACATATCGACAAATAGATACTCATTATCACATATCGACAAATAGATACTCATTATCACATATCGACAAATAGATACTCATTATCACATATCGACAAATAGATACTCATTATCACATATCGACACATAGATACTCATTATCACATATCGACAAATAGATACTCATTATCACATATCGACACATAGATACTCATTATCACATATCGACAAATAGATACTCATTATCACATATCGACACATAGATACTCATTATCACATATCGACAAATAGATACTCATTATCACATATCGACAAATAGATACTCATTATCACATATCGACAAATAGATACTCACTATCACATATCGACAAAGCGATACTCATTATCACATATCGACAAATAGATACTCATTATCACATATCGACAAATAGATACTCATTATCACATATCGACAAATAGATACTCATTATCACATAACGACAAATAGATACTCATTATCACATATCGACAAATAGATACTCATTATCACATATCGACACATAGATACTCATTATCACATATCGACAAATAGATACTCATTATCACATATCGACAAGATACTCATTATCACATATCGACAAATAGATACTCACTATCACATATCGACAAATAGATACTCATTATCACATATCGACAAATAGATACTCATTATCACATATCGACAAATAGATACTCATTATCACATATCGACAAATAGATACTCATTATCACATATCGACAAATAGATACTCATTATCACATATCGACACATAGATACTCATTATCACATATCGACAAATAGATACTCACTATCACATATCGAGAAATAGATACTCATTATCACATATCGACAAATAGATACTCATTATCACATATCGACAAATAGATACTCATTATCACATATCGACAAATAGATACTCATTATCACATATCGACAAATAGATACTCATTATCACATATCGACAAATAGATACTCATTATCACATATCGACAAATAGATACTCATTATCACATATCGACAAATAGATACTCATTATCACATATCGACAAATAGATACTCATTATCACATATCGACAAATAGATACTCATTATCACATATCGACAAGATACTCATTATCACATATCGACAAATAGATACTCACTATCACATATCGACAAATAGATACTCATTATCACATATCGACAAATAGATACTCATTATCACATATCGACAAATAGATACTCATTATCACATATCGACAAATAGATACTCATTATCACATATCGACAAATAGATACTCATTATCACATATCGACAAATAGATACTCATTATCACATATCGACAAATAGATACTCATTATCACATATCGACACATAGATACTCATTATCACATATCGACAAATAGATACTCATGCACACACACGCAATTATTCTTTGGAAACATTATTCCTTGACAGTGGTACTCTTCGAGTATCTATTTACAGAGAAAATAAAAAAGGAGAAATAAATCTTTGATTTTTTTTTTTTGAAGAATCAGATTAAATAATACGGTTGAAAATGAACTTATAGACATAATCATCCGATTGATAGGATCGGGATTCTCCGATCTCCCATCTAGCTGACGCCAGGACCAAGTGGCATAATGATAAAAGTGTTCGCTAATAGACCATGAAACTCAGGTTCAATCCTCGGTTGGGTCGTACCAATAGTTTAAAAATGATATTTGATGCTTACTTGCTACACACAGCATTATAAGGTGTAAGTTGTGCAGTCCTGGGAAAAGGGTGTCGTCTTCTACTACACCTCAGTATAGCAGTTTGTTGCAATATTTTTTTAAATATAATTAGAGGGTATGATTAAAAAAAATTGGATGGTTCTATTATAGACACTAACAAATCAAATAGAGCCAGGTTCTGCTAGCAACCAATGGAAACCGGAGTTGCTCCATGAAATATTGGACCTTTTAGAATTTCGGTACATAATTTTTTCGTGTTCACACAAGAAAGATCCTTTTCTCTTTGCCCGCAAAATTTTCAAGTCAGAGCCTTATACTGATTAGATACTCACTAAAAATTCTTCCATCTGCAAGACTTATACAGAACAGCAACCCATCGGAAACACTTCTGGAATTCAAACATAGCTTTCAATTCAAAACAGCTAACTAGAAAGGAGCCTTCGGGTCGCCTTCGACCACAGTCGCTCACTTAGCTGTCTCATTTATTACCATTTTTCATGCATGCCTGTATATATATATATATATATATATATATATATATATATATATGTATATATATGCATATATATATGTATATATGCATATATATATGTATATATACATATATACATGTATATATGCATATATATGTATATATACATGTATATATATATATATATATATATATATATATCATTCATTTAATTCCTTTGTGAAAACATAACTTTAATACCGTTATTCACATTAAATGTCGGTGTAATTCTTGGCCATACACTAATACCCTACCGTCATCTTTCCTAGAACTACCCACTGTGGAACATGGTTCCATTAGCCTGCTTCCCGACCGACTACAGTATGGTAGCCTTCAAGTCTAATGTAAACAAGTTCTTGTTGAACCGTCCACTTAAATAATCAAATCATACATAATTTACACCATTAACAATTACTATATTACCACATTACATTCATTAACCCTTATTCCTAAATGGCTTCAGGCCTTGATATATGGTGACTTCCTTGTAAAAAAAAGGTTATGTGAAGACTTTCAGTGTTTACTGGAACCGTTTATTTTTTCTTCATTTTTACATTCGCTTTTACTTCCTTTTAACTTTCAGCGATAAAAATACAGTTCATCACTTCCGTCATCTGCGAGTCTGCCCTTACAGGTCATTTTGAGTAACACTTTGATACCAATCCTACTATTTATGGCTCACGGCGCTTTCTAAAACAGTTTGTGGTAAATTGCCAAGTTTTAATGTCAGGTAAATATTGGCTACGTAAAATCCGATAAAGACTTCAGAAAATCGGCAAAAGGGGACCGCACAAAATTAAACTTCTTTAACTGATTTTGAAATAAGAAAACTTATTTAGCTATAATATAACAAAAACAAAGATATATGAAAATAATACGTGGGCAACACCGGGTGAGGAAAGCTGGTTATTATCGAATAGATAATTAAATAAGACGTCAGGCAGATAAGCTAATAACTTTAATTTATTTTTTAATCGCTGAAAGTTATAATGCCTTCAATGAATTTGGACGAAATATATAAAGTATTTCAACGCTTCTGTACTTTAGATGAACATTTCCTGAAATATTCCTAGGATCAACTAAAAAAAGTGGGAGCAATGCTGAAAATGGACATTTTGTGCGCGTGTGTATATATATATATATATATATATATATATATATATATATATATATATATATATAAAAGATAAAAAATGGAAAACATTTTTATATTTCATGTAGAAAATATACACGAGAGGGAGTGGGTAGGTATATATATATATATATATATATATATATATATATATATATATATATATGTATATATAAATGCATACGTATATACATATATATAATTATGGTATTTTCTCATATGTCGCCTAAAAGATCCGATGTATTAATGAACCTTTTCTGTCGGCAGAGAGAGGGCCTGAGACGTGCGATAGAGACAGACTCGAAGATTTTCAAATGATAACTAGCTCGGTCTCGGAACAAAATTGGAAAAATAAATCGCCTTTATATGCCAACACCCATTCTCGATTATCCAATTAATATTGGCTAATCGCAGAATCTAGATTATTGTGGGTAGGTTTGAGAAGAATTTTGTTTTTAATTTTTATTTTTACATTTGTTTGTATTACGAAAACCTGAAGGTACATTTTTCCCGATTCTTGTTTCAAAGTGGACACTGGTTCGCCCCACATAGACAGCATCACACTGACATTGAAATTTATATATAATATTACTGAGTTTTGTGCGAGGCAAAGTGTTCTGTTTTTTAAAAGAAGAAATGCAGGTTTCGTATTATACGGAGGTAAAACAGGCGTAAAGCAATTATTAATAATTTGTTCAAGGTGTTTAATGAGAGGGATACATTTTTTTTGTTCAAGGTGTTTAATTAGAGGGACACATTTTTCTCCAACCCACGGCAACTTAAGATATACAGGACATTTAGAAGGGCCAAGGGTCATATCCTTGTTAAATTGGTTAATTTTAAATCTAATACATTTGTCAATAATGAATTCAAGGTAACCGTTATCGACAAGGATTCCTTCATTTTTTAAATTTCAGCAGCTAGTCGACATAGGGAACAGATAAGCAAAGCCCTGTTCCACGAATGCACATGCGTGAATAATTCACATGAGAGATTTTTATTATGTTAAGAAATAGTACGTTTGAAAACACTTCTTAAAGGACGTAGCAAGTTGGCCTAATGGTTATCGTACTTGACTCACTGTTTTTTTCTCGATCTCAGCTCGAGTATTTTTTTTTTTTTACTTACAAGAAATAAACTATTTAGAAAAACATATGACTTGCATGCATATGTGTCAGTTTCTATATGAATTCAAATACGATATTTAGGCGTACTTTACAAAATGGCAATGCCGAGCGGCCTGCTAATATATATATATATATATATATATATATATATATATATATATATATATATATTAGTAGAAATGGTAATTAATAAAAACTGAAGAAAGTGCTCAATACTGTTGTAGAGCAAATATGTTAAGTTACATTATTGTTTCAGCTACCCGGCCGTTTTTTTGGTCGTCTGTAGCTTCCTCAGACTTTTACAGAAATGTTCGTTATGATGACATCATTCACTCTTTCATCCCATCATAACGAACATTTCTGTAAAAGTCTGAGGAAGCTACAGACGGCAAAAAAACAAAACAAAAAAAAAAGGGCCGGGTAGCTGAAACAATAATGTAACTTAACAGAATGATACGGTAATAAAAAATAAAACGCATATATATATATATATATATATATATATATATATATATATATATATATATATAAACGTGACTTTGTTGGTGTGTGGGCGAAAAGTCTCTACTGAACTCATCTCTTAATATTTTGTCCACAAAGTTGAAATTGGATATACAGAGTATTTGGACATATTCAATTTGGTTTATACACGACAAAAATTGTTAAGCGGTCAAAATTGAAAACTGAACAGTTGAGCTTGGGTCGAGAAGTCAACTAAACTTGTTTCCATACACAAACTTACATTTATAGGTTAAAAAACCTTATTTGTGTATTATTTATATGCGTATGTGCGTGGCTCAGAGATTTATGAATAAGGCTGGAGAGTTGTATGTTTTGGTTTCAATTCTAGCCGATGGCACCAAAGTCATTTTTTCTTTTCGAAATTGCGACTATATACTGGGTATAATATAATAATCGATAGTAAATTGACGCTATAATAATAAACACGAAATCTGCATAAATTTATATATTATATTAAAGCTTATTTTACGACCGAGCAACGCCAGACGGGCTGCTAATAAATAATCAAATTTTACACATTCCATTCATCATTTTCAATTTTCTTATATTATTCTTCATCATTTAACTTGCAATATATTTATCTCGTTAACCCTTATCCTCCAGTGACTTTCGGCCTTGCTGAATGGTTATGCATTAGTATAAAAAGGAAAAAAAAGAAGACCTTCACGCTCGAACAATTCCAAGGGAACTAGTGCATCCTTTGAACCAGTTGTAACTCAGCGTTCGCTCGGCTTTACCCAGCGCATGACGTTAACAGCCGGATGATGCCGAAGCGTCGCCGACGAAATCAGAACAACGCTACGTAACAGAAAATAGCAAAATGTTAAATGTAGAAACATAAAAAAAAAACACTTTTTGTAATTTTTATTAACTGTGTGAAGAAAAGTTTATAAGTGCTTTTTTTGTCAAATAATTTCAAGCAAATGTTGTCAAGAAAAGTTTAAAAGGGACAAGTTTGTTTTTAAACAAGCTTGTTTAGTTTATCATAATTAGGGCTATGATAAGAGAATATTCTTTTCATTATTTTCACTTTCGAGTGTATATCAGTTAACATCTTATATGTTTTTATATAGTGATGTGGTTCTCGATTGATTAATTATGTCTAACCGTGCCTGATATGTACTCGAGAGTCAAAACAATAAGAATATTCTATCATCATAGCCCTAATCATAAGTTTATCATAAGTCTAGGTCATTGGTTATCCGACTAGGGTATTAAGACCGTATGCTAAGATTTTGATCCTCTTCTTTCGAAGAGTTTCAAATAACCCTAGTAATTCACATGAAAAAAATATGAGGGTAATTTTTTTTATGAAGGTAACTTAGAAAAGAAATTTCTTTTGCTTTTAAGAATTTTTTTTTATTCATGAAAAATTGGAACAAACTTTTGTTTTTTTTAAGTTCCCCTTGCTTTTTAGGGGTATTCTGTTTAGAGTCTTTTTTTCACGTATTTTTTACAAGTATTTTTTGGTAAAAACGTTAAAACAAAAGTTAAAGTTTTTTTTCCGAGATTTAGCGAAAAAGGTCCCAGTCCGGATTACTGTCCACCGTTGACACTTCACAGGTGGACAACTCCAGCCACAGCCGTCGGTAATGCTCCCTCTTTTTGCTAGACTGCACTTGTGACCACATGTTGCACATTGTATTGTTTTTCCAGTAGTTTCCGTTGTTGACAAAAGTTAATTACAACATCGGTGTCTGTAGCTGTTGACCTAAGACAGTAAAATCCATGTTTTGTTCTTCTCTGGCTGACTTGCATGTAAGAAATCGTGGCATTTTTTGCCTCTTCCAATATTTATCCCATTTCTCGTCTGCTGCTCGGGCGTGTCAATCGCGCGCACGCGTGTCGAATTGAAACTAAGCGCGCGGCGTTGTGATTGGCTGATAGCCATGTTACGTCAGACAGCAGCTAAACCCAAACTGTGTACGTCATGTTTCGAGGAAAGCCGAGCGAACGCTGAGTTATGTCTGGTTCCAAGGATGCACTAGTACCATTCCAAATAAGGCCCAGCATTCTATTACAAGTGCGAATATGACGGAGGTATTGTTTTGAAGAATGCCCCCTGGAGACTCGACTACGTGAATCTAATTAAGCAAAAGATTTATAGGTAGTACTGATTTCCTTCACACTCCATTCGATTCAAAGTTTCCGTTGAGAATTAAATTTATCTTTCATTTCTCCTAATTAACAAAGTCTATTGGCTTGAAATATTCAAAGGTTGACTAATACAATGCGACAGAATGGAATATGTAAATATGTCTACTGGACTCTTTGTAAGACGTTGAATATCGAATGCAACAGCAAGTGCTGGGAACATGTTTGCCAGAAGTAACAGTTGGAAATAAGTCATACACCATCTATTATGACTATGCAATTCGTACAGCTATGTACACTATAAAACGGAGCTATTAAACCTGACATAGTGATATGGGGCAACAAGGAGAAAGAAGCAACCTTAGTAGAAGTTAGTGCCGCCAAATGATGCAGGGCTAATACGAGATGAGCAGGAAAAGATAACGAAGGGGAAATAAGCTGTAATGCTATTGCTTAAGTGGAACCACAGTGCCCTCGTGGTGTGGCTAGTCTCGAGTAATGCAGTCCCCAGACAAAACTAATTACCGTAATACCTACAGACTCTGTTTAAGATTAGCAAAATGTCAGCTTGTAACTTCTTGGCCTTCGGGCCAAGATCAAAATGTAGTATCTGTTCCGGCAGATACTGCAAGCAAAGACCATATGTGGGGGAAACCCCACATATAAGACCTTGGTCAATGTAGGGGCAACCCTTCATACCAATTGTCACTATCCAGCTCCCCTTCACTCCTCATATTAAAAATCGGCCTTGGTCCTAATTTGCTCGGTGGGGGAGCAAATAAATACCTCAAAGTGTAGTATCTGTTCTTCAGATCTACAGTTCAATTTCTTGTTCTCTGTCAATGGAGGAGAAATCCTTCATGACTGAGACAATTTTTATTTTTGTTCCTTTTCTCCACGTTAAAAAACGACCCTGGTATCTAACTCTGTCCCGTGGGGAGGCATTGTAAATAGTAACTATAAAGGGCCAGTGTCTGCGTTTGGTTAGATAATAAAATGATGTAATATCCATGCAAAAAAAAATGACAATAATAATTGTTTCGTTAAAGATATTTACAGGCAGGACGGAAGGAGTTGATTTACCTCGTGAGTTCAATTGATGTGTGTGTTTAGAGGTTACCTAATAGAAATGAACTTACCAACCAGCAAGAATGACAAATAATGGTTGTTTAGTTTAAAGATTTAATTTTGCGCAAAAAAGTTAAAAGCTAGTTCGGTTATAATCTAACCGCTGACTAATACACTTGAACAGACTGACAGGAGCGGGCGTGCCTATGACAATCGGTTATTTTAGTTAAATATTATTTTTAAATATTATTATTATTATTATTAAAAGAATTGTTCCTGCGCAAAAAAGGGAAACGTCATTTCGATTGAAAACAAAATGAAAATATCAACTAGGAAAGAGTTGAGCATTTTGCCGTTGTGGTGAGATTTTATTGGCCTTGTTAGTAGCTTGGAGATTTGAATGAAAAAATGTTTTAAAAGTTATTGCTGTATGTTGTTTCAATTGATGATAAAGGAAATCGTTAAAACCGTAGAATTAACCCGTTAACCTTGGCTAATACACAGGAAATACTGTTATTGCCTGTCTCCTGAAAAATCTGAATTTCGCCAGTCGGCCTGGCGTCTGCATAAGTTGATGTGACACGCGTTGATTGGACGATTGAGGGAAGAGATCGTATCCCTGTCCGACCATATTTTCGGAAAAAAATAGCGGTGCACAGCTGTTTTTCAGCAGAGAGTCAACCAGTCCAAGCCAGTCCGAAGCGAGAGAGAGAGAGAGAGAGAGAGAGAGAGAGAGAGAGAGAGAGAGAGAGAGAGAGAGAGAGAGAGTCAGTCCATCAGTTGTCAGAGAGAGCAATCAGCAACAAGTTTTAGAACTCTCGAAAAAAAGGTAGTTTCCGTCAGAATTCCATCAGAATATTTGTAAAACCCCTTGGAATGAAAAAGCAATCAGACGAAAGGAAAAGCATTTTGAGATGAAAACGGCAAGTGTTTAAAAAATGATTTGCCTGACATCAGCTAGAATACAAAAACCAAACATTTAGCGCTCCAGCCTTAGTTGTTACCATTTTAGCTATCGTCAGATGTACAAAAAATGGTTTAAAATGAACCGACTTAAACATAGAAATGTATATTTGCGCATGCGTACAAGAGCACACTAAGTCGACTTACGTCTGCCAAGTTCCAATTTTTTTCAATTTTGACTCCTTAGCAGCTATTTTTACCAGCTATAAATCAAATCGAATTTGTTCCATGAGTCTAAATCACCTACATATCAAGTTTCAAGCTTGTAGAATAAAAATTGAAAGAAGAGTTGTGTAGTTACCATTTCTCAGACAGACAGACAGACAGACAAGGACACATATATATATGTGTCAGGTCATGTCATATGCTACTGGTACTATGTAACCCAGTACTACCTGTCTCATGGTCGGGTCACCGGCGACTAAACTGGTTCCCCCACCAGACTTGTTTGGTGAGGAGGGCGGCTAGTCTCTCAGGAGGATTAAAAACAAGACCTTCCAAAGGGCGAATGAACTCTTTTTCTGGGTCAACGGCCAACTAGCACCGTGTATGTGTGTGTGTGTGTGTGTGTGTGTGTGTGTGTGTGTGTGTGTGTGTGTGTATTGGGGTGGAGAGGGCTCCCGTAAGCTGTGGTGAAGGCAACCTTTCTAGGAGAAGCAAATCTCTGATTTAAAAAACCATAAAGCGAGAGACCAGTACCCGCATTAAGCTGGTCTGCAGTTTAATTTGTTGCTGGCTATCTTGCTCTTGCTTGTTGCTGGATCTCAACAATTTGAACCGAGAGGGACTTAGCTGTCGTACAAAGCTAAGACTCTGTAACATCATCTTTGTATAGATACTCCCTCAGGCATGTCTGAGAGAGTGGCACTCGTCTGACAAGACGTTGCAATCATCATATATATATATATATATATATATATATATATATATATATATATATATATATAGTAATTTATAAAATATATATGGCGATTAAGCTACACTAAATATTCTGCGTTTCATCCAACTATAGGATTCGTCAGGCTTATGCGCATAAACCTGACGAATCCTATAGTTGGATGAAACGCAGAATATTCAGTGTAGCTTAATCGCCATATATATTTTATAAATTACTAACTAGCTCTACCTACGTATTGAGCACTTTTGAAGTAAATACTTAAAGTTTACGCATAAATCTATACTTTCATATATTAAATTTATGCGAATAAATGAAGTAGTTATATATATATATATATATATATGAACGAAACAATTGTAACGCACAAGGAAATGCACTGTATGATGATCTCATTTTAGATTTTGTTGTCTTGGTTAGCGAATATATATATATATATATATATATATATATATATATATATATATCTGAACGCCTGGCGTTGCCCGGTCGTACAATAACCTTATAAATAATACTTTAATTTATGTAGAGTGTGTATGTATATATTATAGAATCAATCCTCTATTGAATATTACATATTACGAGGGAAGACTTTTCTCGGGGGACTAATTCGCAATAAATAAATAAAAATGATGATAATGTCGTTTATCAAATTCTATTTGTGTTGTTTACAATATCAGATGATATTTGGTCTGGACGATCTTCAAAATAGTTTTTCTTTTGTAATAAAGAAAAAAAAGAACAAATTTTACAGGGGAATATTCTACCTTAAACTGGCCAAGGTTACACTGTGTAACGTTAAATATTCCCCCGTAAACCTTTTTTTTTTATCTATATAAGAAAAAAGACTGTTTTTAATATCGGGTGTTTTCAATTCTCGGTACTTATCGGGTGAATATCTGTAAAAAAAAAAAAAAAACGTATCTAGAACACTGCCAGATATATAAATTAGCTTTGTGTGAAATTTGCAAAGATAGGCTCAACCGGAAGGAACTCACACACACACACACACACACACACACACACACACACACACACACACACACACACACACACACACAAAGTGACTTTTATGTAATAATAGATAGATAGATATCAGAATCTTCAGAAGTTAAAGGAAATACCTAGGATAACAAAAAGTTATTTGGGGTGGGGGCTACTGATTGTTTTGTTTTTCTTCATTCCATGCGCTGCAGTCAAAATTGTGTTGTGGTTGCATAGATCGTAGGTGTGTGTTTGTTTAAAACTTATAATTTACGATGAAACAAAAAAGTAAAATAGCTAACTTATGTACGAATGAGTCGAAATGCATTATGGTCGAATTGAATTTGGTATAAAATTCATCTGGGAAGACATTGCGAGGGGTACTTACTAATTTGCCACAAACCCCTGAAGTGAATTGACTCGAAAATTGGCGAAAGACTCTTTTCACCTAAAATTCTAATTTTCTATCTACACCGTAATATATATATATATATATATATATATATATATATATATATATATATGCGTAATATATATATATATATATATATATATATATATATATATATATATATATATATGCGTAAATAGAACTCTGTGTAATAATAATCAAAAACACTCATTGAATTAGAAAGAATAATAATGAAGAGTGAATCAATGAGATGTCATTTTGCCAATCATTATGCAAATTAGTTAGATTGAAGACGTTAAATGCATGGACAGGTGCAGGGTGTTAAAGACTTGAATACTTCTTATTCTAAAAGAATTACTGTTTCAATATCACTGTTGTTTTCACTCAGCCGGATTGTCATATTCACGCTGATGCAGGTAGAGCTCGGTCTTGTATTTTTGTTATGCATTTTTACTTGTTTGAAGGAGAAACATAAATATTATTAAAAAAAACAAACAAACCTGGAGGTTGAGTTGACAATAAAAACTTGGCATCTGACTTTACTAGTAAATATAATGTTTTTTGTCAGCCATTTCTGACATGCTGTTCTTATATATCTTCATATCTTTCCAATTGGCGCTGGTATTCCCCATCCAGATTTTCCTCAAATGAAACGGTTAATTCAACGATAAAAACTGTTTTTCAAATTAACAGACCAAATGACGATATCCAGATGCTGGTCCGTTAACATTATTTCCAGTTGGAAACACAAGCCGACGTTCTAAGTCGGATGTAACGTGTTAAACCGTTCAGCCTTCACAGAATGACAATCTCTGCCTATTTTTACATAACGATGTTGAACTATTTCCTTTTTTTAACGAAACTAACTGCTCTAAACGTAACATTTTGAGTTTTATAGGCAGTCAAACAACATATCTTCGAAGCCTCCGCAACAATCTTTAATACTTCATTGTGTTTCCAGGTGTAGCTTCTGAGGGAATGCTTGCATCCAGTGAGAATGTTTGAGGTTGACAGTTTTCCCGAATGATTTGCATCGAGCCGATGTAGTTAACCCCCAGGCATGAAGATTAACTGGTGTTGGTACGATATCGTAGGCTGCGTTTATAAGAATATTAATTTTTTAAGCTTTATGTATTTGAGGTTGTGAAATGTGATTTCTTTGTTTTTTTATGCTTTCTCACTTGGTCCATGCGCCTTGTTTTCTTTAACCTACTGTAGAACGGCGCTTGGCTTATTTAAGATTATCTATTACCTCTTGGTCCTGGATATGACTTTAAACTATATCCGATGGTGAGGCCCCAGCTTGCGGGCTTTGGGGAGTGTGAAAACACCCCTTAATTGACATTGCATGCAGATCCACTCTGACCCGGAGTGGTAGTACCTGTTAGGGTCCAAACTATGGCTTAAATAGAAACTGACTTGAAAAAAAACCCCCTAAAAATCAAATATATTCTATTAAGAACTTTTTCTTCAAAATCACTGGATTCGGCATTAAATAACCTGAAAAGGGTTGATATGCCGTAAAACAAAACCAACCAACCAACCAACCAACCGCCAACAATTTCTTCTGAAACCATTTTCCTCTGTTTTACAAGGAGTTCTTTGGACCACAAAGACTTGCGCTCCCATATGCTACGGCAGCTATTATTTCTTCCATGCTAAGGGCCTATTCTGCATCTTCTACGGCTTGTTCTGCCTTCCATCTTCGACCAGTTTTTACTGCAGGTTTAATATTCTTCACTAATGGGTCGCGAGAGTCGCGCAGCATCTAGAAAATAAATCGTGCTTTACCCAATTTATTATCCTCAACAAGAGTCAACGTTGGAGGTTTTAACTTCGTTGAGTGCCAGATTTGTCAAAGAATTAGGTACCTGTAACCACTTTTTCATTCTGTCTGTAAAGCCTTCTAGGCAATTGCCAATATCTTAGAGCATCTTTTATAAAGCCTTGAGGAAATACCATTTATTCCTGGTAAACTCATTGCTGTTGCTTTCCTGAGAAAGTCATTTATTTCACTTCGCTTTAAAGGTGATTTTCGAAATTTAATTCCAGGTGTTGTGGACAGTTTTTTTCATTAAAAGGACCAGAAGGTTGTCAGTGAGTTGATGCCATACAACCTCAATAATTTATTTCGCTCCAAATGAAACTATCGCTTGACGGCGCATCCCCCATTATGTTACCTAGCATCTTCTCTACTCTTCTGATGAGCAGCAATAGGCGTCGAATTACCATGTTATAAAGAGTTCCTTTTTACCCCAAATCCATAATTGATGTATACCATTATTAAATCAATCAATAAATCTATATATATTACTATATAGTTTTATACCTTTATTTTCTCCCTTTATTGTTTCCCTTACATATATATATATATATATATATATATATATATATGTATATATATATAGTAAAAGTACAGTAACACATATCGACACACACATGTATGCATGCATATCTTTTTAAAAATGTACAACGATGTGCTTAAATATTCCCTGATTTATTTCCAGATAGTAATACATACATACATACATACACACACACACACACACACACACATATATATATATATATATATATATATATATATATAAATCCACACATATATATACATATATATATTCATAATAGATACGTTGTTAAAGTTACTTAATTTTTTCACAGAAATCTACACATAATTTAGAATGTGACCATTTATTTAATCCACAGCGATGGGGTCATTCATCACTTGGCAGAAGTTCTAAGTTACTCGAAAACCGCATTGAAGACTGAACCTTCAACCTCCGAAAGAGTGTAAACTAAAATTGAATTTTACTAAGTGCTTTATCCACCATCCTCCCCAAAGAGTTCTGTCCGAAAGCTTTTGCAGATTCCCGAGTCTTACAAGATACACTTGAAGAGAGTTTGAGGCTACATCGACCAAAACTTGTGAAAATGACACTCAAGATGAGAACCGGTTTCCGAATAATCCAAATAATTCATATATCTATTTTTACGATTTGTAAATGAGCACTAAAACATCTTTCATATGGAACTTTAAAAGAATAATGCTGCGTATATATATATATATATATATATATATATATATATATATATATATATATATATATATAATAATAACAGGGACACCCGACGATGAATGATGATCAACGAATATTTCGCACTCTTATATCCTATATTTTTATTGTCATCGAAATCTGTGAAATTTCCCGGGAGGAAGCTCCATATGCCTCTACGAAGTAATCCCAAATATATTTTATTCTACATTGCATTCAAGAGAACCTACTGTTTCTTTTTAAAATTATTTCATATAAACTTCTTTCCAGTTAACGAAAAAAAACATAAAGAAATGTACATGCAGGGTTTGAACCTACAGACCACATCATGCAAAGAAAAAAAATACACGTAAATTTTTAAGTCTTATAAAATTCTTTGCAGTTAATGAAAAAAAAAATTAAGAAATTTACGCCCGGTGTTTGAGCTTACAGACCACGTCATGCAAAAAAGAAAGAAAAAAAAACCCCAAAAAACGAAAAACACGCTATGAAATTAACCACAATAGAATTTTCACGGCCCGTTGTTCTATCATTGTTGCTTAGCGACCACATGGAAAAATATCTTTACCGATGATAGAAAAATTATAATAACGCTTTCGATTATCGATTATCGGTAATTATCGGGGGTATTCTTAGACAAAACCCTACTAAGATCACTCTCAGACTTATACACAAGAGTTCTGTAAATTTTAACGGAAATCTGTTCATCCGTTTCGGAGTCTATAA
>NC_136511.1:66738308-66758308 GCF_053919585.1 Euprymna scolopes
ATATATATATATATATATATATATATATATATATAAATCAAAATATATATAATGTCAAACAATTTTTTAACAATTTATATTACTGGTTTTGAGATTATATTGAAATAATAGGCGTGGCGATAAATACTACGCTGTCGCCTTTCTTCAGTGACTGGGCTGATCGACTAATCATATATAACTATGTGTTTGAAAGAAGTAAATACACAGTCCACAAAAAAAAATCATACATGTTTAATGTGTCATAGTCATCGGCCAGCACGCGGGGCCATATAAATCAATAGTAAAAAAAAATTCAACATTGATATTTTATACTAATGTAGCTTTTTTTTTGTTTTAGGTATTAAACTATCTTGTATATATGATCATTTAAGTATGACACCGGTCCAAGGAACGTTAGAATTGTAAGAGTTTCAGATAAGTTATATCATACGTTAATATGACGGTGGACTTAATCTTCGGGATTCCATTGCTTCTGTTAACAGCGTTATTGTCCAATTTATCAGCGAGGGGAAATAATCAATATATCCCGTTCCACCAGGATCCTCTGACCCTAGTCTTCATTATTAATGATAACAAGAATGTCTGTTTACTTCTCTCACGTACGTTTATATGCTGCTACTACTACTACTACTACTACTACTACTACTACTACTACTATTAATATTAATAATAACAATAATAATACGCTAAGACATTTTTGTGTTGTTATCACTTTTCAGACAAATTTAAAGAATGACATCGTCCTATATGTTTAATTGAGATGATTAAATAGATGGTGCTAGAGTAAAACATACCGACTTTATGCACACACACACACACACACACACACACACACACACACACACACAATACACTTCGCCAAAATATGAAGGAAAACGTTCCAAGCATTACCACCAACCACCATGTCACGTAAAAAAAAAAGAAAAAAGAAGAGAGAAAAGTCCGTATTTCCCGATGGATAATATTTTATAAATCGAAATATCGAATTTAATTTTAATAAATAAATATGTTTATTGAAAAATATTCTTAACTTGTTTTGGTCTTGAAACCGTTAAAGTTTTATTTTTGCACACACACACACACACACACACACACACACACACATATATATATATATATATATATATATATATATATATATTAATTACATGTTTTATCCAATAACAACGGACACAAGTTATAACCTGATGACTTTAGCATGATTTTAACGGTTGAATATGGTTAATTTTGTGCTCATTTTTGTATTAAATGCTAATCCTTCCATCCATCCAGTGCAATTGCAGCCGAGATTGAACTCACTACACGAGTTTGTAGTGTAATTCAAATCTTGTCGGTAGCTGAATACTTGATGCTTCGTCAGGGCTATCAAGGGTATTTTTTTATTGTGACGCCATCACTAGATTGAGTGCCTACCACGGCTTAAGAGAGTCCTATCTATCCTCGAGAGAAGGATAGACCGCGCCAGTTTCTCAACCTGTTATTTTACCTCGCGGTACATACAGCGCCTCGCCTTCCAAAATGGTCACCCATCTGCTACAGCCAGGCTCAACGTTGCTTAACTTCGGTGATCTGGCGAGAACCGGTCTGTCCACGTGATTATACCGTATAGATCCACATTAATTCTTATTAATCTCTAACGGTGTATCGAACGGATACCACAGTACATAGTTCGCTGCAACTTATCAGAGCAATAGTCCATACAAAATTTCAGGCAAATTGGCTCAGGAGTTTCTGAGAAAAATGAACATACATATATGTGTGTATGTATTTGTGTGTGTGCGTGCGTGCGTGTGTATGTGTGTGTGTGTGTGTATTTGTGTGTGAAGTTTTCCCAAATACAAATTATGTCGCCTCGTCGACTAAAATTTCAATCAAATTCATTTCAAAATGTGGCATTCGTTTTATTAATCTGAAAACTATCTAGGCAGCGATTGTTTTCACGCCGTGAAGGCTTGCAATATTTTTTTTTTAAAGAATTAACCTGCTAAAATTAAAAAAATAAATAAGTATAAAGGGGTACATATTTGTTTTATATATTTTAAAAAGAAAATTTAGTAAACAACCAGAATTTTTTATAGAAGAAAGAAAAAACGCATTTGTTTTTTTCTTTTCTTTTTTTTTTTGCTAATAGTATCGACTCTGACAAACATTAATTATTTCAACAAAATTATATTAGCTTATATACCCGGGTCGCTTTGCTTTGGAATTCCCCTTATTCCCTGTTTGTCTGACTATATCAACATGCAGAAATTTAAATGAAATGTAAACAAACATCTTGCTGCAACACGACCCACTTAAAATATCCCTTATAAATTTAGCCACTAATAGCAGTAATCAAATACATTTTGCTGGTGTTGGGTCTTGTTTTGTGTGAATAAAATAAATTAAAATAAAAATAAATTAAAAAAAAATTAATAGAAATTACAATAAAATAAAAATAAAAATAAAATCGGTAAATTATACAAATAGATGTAGAAAGCTTTGTGGAACTGAGATGGGCTCCCGTTAGTCTTACATATCACTGAATAGTGTGTGTGTATGTGTGTGTGTGTTTCATATGTTTAACCCTTATCCTTGAGTGATCTTTACGCCTTGATAAGCGTTTAGTAAAATAAATGAATAAATATATATTTAGAGTAATTGAAAAAAATGTATCTCACTCTATGTATATTACGATAAACTTTTAAAGCGCGAGAAAAGGTACCGCAACGCAGTCAACTTTTTTGCATCCGGAAATCAAGAATAACGACAGAATTTCCATCAAACATGTGGTCGCACATGCACATGTTGCTGTTATTGTGTGTACGTTCCAATAGAATCGCAAAAACAAAATCAATATAATCAATATACACATGCATAAAGAAAAAAGAAACTTTAGTTCCTTTTAAAATATTTTTTTTACTGAATTTAAAAAAAAAATTCATTCATTTTTTTAAAGTTATCCTTTTAACTTTGTATTTTGCACAATGGGAGATATGCATCTTGAATTCATCCATGGAAGCTTATGGTTAATGATGATATATATATATTTAGATAAATACACGCATTATATATATGTAAACACACACACACATAGAGATAGAGACTTATAGATATATATATATATATGTATATATGTATATAAATATATATATGCATATATATAGGTACATAAAATAATATGTGCATATATATATATAAATACATATATATAATGTGAATATATACATATAAATATATTGCTTGTGTGTATATGTATATATTTTTTGCGGCTGTGTGTATATATATGTATATATATCCGTATATGTGAATGTATATGTGTTTTTTTATCATATATATATATATATATATATATATATATATATATATATATATATATGTGTGTGTGTGTGTGTGTGTGTGCGTGTGTGTACGGCTATATATATATATATATATATATATATATTGAATAATTAACTCACCTATTTTAGCTGTAGTGAAAGAGAATGTAAAGATGAAGAAATAGAATAGCCGAAGCATCATGGTATATCCTTTGATGGCGCCGTTGCCGATGACAACAAGACTGTCGGCACGGCTGCAGCTGGTGCTGCTGAGTGTAGAGAGTGTCGTCAACAGCCGCGCGTCTCCGTACTATTGCGGTTTGTTATTGGTATTACTGCTACCGCTGTTGCCACTGCTGCTGCTACGCCTGTTGGGATGCTGAGGTTTCGATGCGCGCCGCGTTGCAAAGTAGCGTTATTTCCTTTTAGATGCCAGTGCTGCCTGAAAATGGTCAAAAAAGAGGAAAAGAATGGGTGAGTGAAAACCGGAACGCGCGAGAGAACAACTGAATGGTCGGATGGGTGGGTGGGATGTGATGGTGGCGATGGGGAGGCTAATTAGTTGGACATGGATTTGGGGTGTTTGGGAAGAAGAGAGGGGGGCCATACGAGAGGAAGAGAAAGAGAGTGAGAGAGAGAGGCGGAGTAGGATAAGAGACAAGAGGATATTAGATGCACCAAAAGGCAAAGAGAAAAAAAAGAAGAAGAAGAAGAAGAAGAAGGGGAGGAGGAGGAGGAAGAAGAAGAAAAAGAAGATAAGGAAAAGAAGAAGAAGAATAATAAAAAAAAGAAAGAATAAGGAAAGGAAGAAGAAGAAGATAAGAAAAAAAAGAAGAAGAAGAATAAAAAAAAGAAAGAATAAGGAAAGGAAGAAGATTAAGAAGCTGAGGCGGAGGACAAACAAATAGGAAAACAAAAAAGAATAAGAAAAAGAAGAAATTGAAGAAAACAAAGTTTAAGTGTAAGAAAGGGGATATAACACGCCAGAAGAAAAAGAACAAAAGAAAAAGAAGGAAAGGATGAGGAAAATGAAAAAGAAGAGGAAGAAAAAGTAGGGGGAAAAATGGAAGAACAAGAAATTAAAGAAACCAACAAAGTATAAGAGTAAGAAAGTGCAGTACACTAAGTTAAAATTCAAGAAAAGAGAAAAAAATAAGAAGCAAAAGCAGGAAAAAAGTAAAAAAAAAGAAAAAATTAAAAAAAAGAAAAAAACAAGCAAATAAGTTTAAAAGAAAAAAAAACAAGAAAAGTTAAATAGAAAAAAAAAACAAAAGTTAAGAAAAAACAAGAAAAATGTTTAAAAGAAAAAGAAAACATGAAAAAGTATTTAAAAAAAAATTGGAAGCAAGAGCATGTAATTTAAGAAGAAAAAAAAACCTTGAAGTACAATCAAATACAGAAAACTGTAAAATGTAAGTGAAAAAATGAATAAGAAGGAAACAAATACAGCAATATATCTACTAAAAAATAATATTGAAATTAAATGATATCTATCTATCTATTTATACAAATTCAATTTTTTTTCACGTTTACAATTTAAATAATAAAATTGAAGCAAATCGAAGCCTTAATGCGAATATTAAATTTATATGACAATCCTAACCAGATTAAAAAGCTCAATATTCAATATAGAGCATAAATATAAAGAATTCAGTATAAACTCTTCAAATTAAAAATGACAATTTATTATTCGACAAGGAATACACATTTGTCTTTTAAATTTCCAAATATTTTTAAAGAAATGTTCTTTATTCCTAGTAGTTTCCAAGAATGGCACTTATCTTCATAGGAAATTAGTTCGCAAAAGTTTGCTAGTTAATAACATGAACACTATATAATATGCCAGAAGACATATTTGTATCAAAATTGATAATAATAAAAAAAATATATGGGTTAAAATGAAATTCCAAATGAAGTTCAGATTCAAAGATAAAAAAAAAATTCTTACTGTTTTGAAATTTAAAAAAATTGTATTCCTTGTCGTCCAATCACTCATATATATATATATATATATATATATATATATATATAT
This sequence comes from Euprymna scolopes, assembly GCF_053919585.1. NCBI lineage: Eukaryota > Metazoa > Mollusca > Cephalopoda > Sepiida > Sepiolidae > Euprymna > Euprymna scolopes. The sequence continues at coordinate 66,743,640 of NC_136511.1, forward strand.
ATATATATATATATATATATATATATACTGTACTCATATATATATCTACACTGTACTCATATATATATATATATATATATATATATATATATAACTTGTACTCATATATATATATATATATATATACTGTACTCATATATATATATACTGTACTCATATATATACATATATATATACATATATATATAGTGTACTCATATATATATATACATATATATACTGTACTCATATATATATAGTGTACTCATATATATATATACTGTATTCATATATATATACTGTACTCATATATATATATACTGTATTCATATATATATATATATATATATATATATATATATATTGTATTCATATATATATATATATATATATATATATATACGGTACTCATATATATATACTGTATTCATATATATAGATATATATACTGTACTCATATATATATATATACTGTATTCATATATATATATATACTGTACTCATACATATATATACTGTATTCATATATATAGATATATATATATATACTGTACTCATATATATATATACTGTACTCATATATATATATACTGTACTCATATATATATATACTGTACTCATATATATATATATACTTTACTCATATATATATATACTTTACTCATATATATATATACTGTATTCATATATATAGATATATATATATACTGTACTCATATATATATATACTGTACTCATATATATATATACTGTACTCATATATATATATACTGTACTCATATATATATATACTTTACTCATATATATATACTTTACTCATATATATATATATACTGTACTCATACATATATATATATATATACATATATATATACTGTATTCATATATAAAGATATCTATATATACTGTACTCATATATATATATATACTGTACTCATATATATATACTGTATTCATATATATGTAGATATATATATATATACTGTACTCATATATATATATACTGTATTCATATATATATATATATATATATATATATATATACTGTACTCATATATATATATATACATACTGTACTCATATATATATATATACTTTACTCATATATATATACTTTACTCATATATATATATACTTTACTCATATATATATATATATCTATTTATATCTATATATATATATATATATATATATATATATAACTACTTCATTTACTCACATAAAATTAATATACGAAATTATAGATTTATGCGTGAACTTTAAGTATTTACTTCAAAAGTGCTCAATACGTAGGTAGAGCTTGTTAGTAATTTATAAAATATATATGGCGATTAAGCTACACTGAATATACAGCGTTTCATCCACTTTAGGATTCGTCAGACTTATGCGCGACTTCTGTAGCTGTTTCTAGTTTTTATATATGTTGAGGATTTTAGTTAGCAAATCAGCTTTCTAGTATCCACCGCGCCCCTTCCTATCAGCCAATGGGTATGCAATTTATCGAACAAAGGATCTGTTTTAGAACTAGGTTAGTTGTTTAAGGCAGACGTTTTCCTCCTTTCTTTTTATATATATATAAATATACATATGTGTAAACACATACATGCACACATATATACATATATATATATATATGTGTGTGTGTGTGTGTGATCGTTTATGTATATTCATGTTTATTTTATTTATTTATTTATTTGTTTTCTATTATTTTTGTTAGTTTTAAAGCTATTTTGTATCGCTATCCTAGGGTTAGTTTTATTTTGTGAACACAGTTGTTTGCTATTTCTCTTAAACTGTAGAAGAGAAATAGCAAACAACTGTGTTCAAATAATAAAATTTACTCTAGGATAGCGATACAAAATAGCTTTAAAACTAACAAAAACAATAGAAAACAAACAAATAAATAAATTAAATAAACATGAATATACATAAACGATCACACATATATGTATATATATATGTATATATGTGTGCATGTATGTGTGTACACATATGTATATTTATATATAAAAAATGAAAGAAATAAGGAAAACGTCTGCCTTAAACCACTAACCTTGTTCTAAAACAGATCCTTTGTTCGATAAAATGCATGCCCATTGGCTGATAGGAAGGGCGCGGTGGATACTAGAAAGCTGATTTGCTAACTAAAATCCTCAACATATATAAAAACGCGAAACATCCACAGAATTCGCGCATAAGCCTGACGAATCCTAAAGTGGATGAAACGCCGAATATTCAGTGTAGCTTAATCGCCATATATATTTTATAAATTACTATATATATATATATATATATATATATATTTATACTTTACTCATATACATATACTGTACTCACATATATATACATACGTATATATATATATATACTGTACTTTATATATATATATATATATATATACTGTACTTTGGGGTAATTGCGCTAAGTCCGTAGTAATTGCGCCAACAAGCTAAAAGTGCTCTTTTGGCAACCATGCATATAAAGATGCTATGCATATTTTTTTAGTTGGCACAATTACTCCCGGATTTGGCGCAATTCCCCCAAAGTACGGTATATACATATATATCAAATGTATATATGTAACAGTGACGCCCCACGTTGCCTGCGATTGAATGACAATCAACAAATATTTCATGCCACCGTACTTTTATTGTCATTACAATCAATGAAATCGCCATTTTTTCAATCGAATCGATTGAATTAAGGAACACACCACGGTATAACAGCAGGAAGCACGAAATGCATTGATTTAGTCTACAATACATTGTAGAGAACATACTGTTGATTTTTATTAAATTATTTTTCATATTATTATTTGAATTTAAGTTTAAATTGTAAGTCAAGTCTCATGTTTCAGCTAGACTTTTAACAGAAACATTCATTTCGAATGCTCCCCTCTCTTATCAAAGAAACAACTGTTCATTTTATAAAAGTACTAGCAGGCCACCCAGTATTGCCCGGTCATAAAATATGCATAAATGATATATTTTAACTCGTGCAGAATTCTTATTTATTAAGGATAGAAATATTGCAGGTATTAAACGGAACGTCAAATTTCTTTACAAAAATGAAGTAAAAAAAAAAAAAAAAAAAAAAAAAAAACGGAAAGAAACTGAGACATGTGCATGCGAATATTGTTTTTTTCTGAACAGTTTTTTTTTTCGTAAGAAAAACAAAATACGCGAGCTGAAATCGAAACTAAAACCCAAAGACAGTGATTCAAGTGCAATAACCATTAGACCAGCTTGACATGTCTTTAAAAATTGTTTCAAACAAACTTATACTTAACATAAGGAAGCTGTCATGCTTTATGACCGCGCATGTGCAATCGTGAAACAGTTGGGAACAGATAAAAGGTGTATTACTTCTACGTAATTTTTTTTCAATTTTGATCCCCTTAGCAGCCTTTTTTTCCCGGATAGAAAACCTATGAAAAAATTTTTCACGTGTCTGATTATTGTACATCGCAAGTTTCAAGTCTGTAGATCAAAAAATTCGATAGATAGAGAAGTGTCCTCACACGGACATATTATCACTCTTATAGATGTATAGTTTTTTATATAATAGCTTCAATTACAGTTTAAAATACAAAAGTCCATAGAGAACTTTCTCTCTCTCTTTCTCTCTCTCTCTCTTTCTCTCACACACACATATACACACACGCACGCACGAAGTGACTTTCATATAAGAGTATATATATATATATATATATATATATATATATATATATATATATATATATATATATATATATATATATATATATATATATATATATATATATATATATATATATATATATAGTTCTAATGTACGACGCTTCAAGAATCTTTAATTTTTTTTTTTTTACATTATTTTCCCGTTGTATAATTTTTGTGTTGTCAACGAGGACCTTTCTAACATTGGAGGGGGGACAGCTATGTTCTTTTTTTAAATGTTTGTAAATCGCGCTTGTGTCGTTAAGGTGCATAGTTATTCGCCGGGACAACGTTGTTGTTGTATGCCCAATGTATGTATTATTTTTGGAGTTACATTCTCCAATAGAGCATTTAAATTTATACACTACATTGGTTTGCTCCAATAATGTAAAAAAGTTAAAGATTCTTGAAGCGTCGTACATTAGAACTCTTCAACCCAATATAAATGACATTGCATTTCAAAAAAGCAGTAACGTTCTGAAATGTCTTGCGTAGTCTGTGTTGGACGGACTTCGTACATGGTGTCTACGAACTTGCTGGTTTTAACACTCGAATTTTTAATCGACTTTTATTCTTAATCGACTTTTATTTTAACTCATCACGGACTATATATATTTTAGTTTTCATTTTTAATCCTCATTTTTGCAATCCTGTATTTTTAACACCTGATGATGATTTGTGGACGAATCGAAAGCGCTCGTAACAGTAACATGTATGGATCCTTTATTAATATTTTTGATTTTGAAACAAAAAAGACAATACGAAAAATTGAAAAATTAAAAAAAAGAATTATAAGACAAAATGTCTCCGTTGTATTTAATAATATTTGCTTGAATATATATATATATATATATATATATATATATATATATATATATATATATATAGCTTTATTAGACTGTATATTGGGTTTTTAGATTTTTAGATATGTATGGGTGGGTTTCCTTCCGCTTATCTAAATGCCTTTCTGGTACCTAAGGTACTTAAGCTTTTATGCATTTTTATTCTCATAGTATTTATATGCTACTTAACATGTCGCAGAATGGATCTTGTCATCTTAACTTATTTAGTTATAGTGTATCTTTTTTATTTCATTCATTTTTTTTTAAATTTTTTTTATTTCTTTTAGATCTTAGTATTATTCTACATTTTCTTATTGGGGAATTGGTATTACCCACTGGAGAGTCATGTATTTAATAGTTGTCCTATTTTTAAATCTCCGAAACAGCTACATGGTAAGCAGCTGATGATCCTCGTTTTCTAATTTCTAAATTGTATTTAAGGTTTTCTCTTTTAATTTTTATATAGTTAAATTCTCTTGTAAAATTTAAAACCTTTGAGAAATCGGCTTATGCAAGTCTTAAGTCTATTTCTATTTAACAATTTTAGTTAAGGCTTTAAAAAAAAAAAATGTTTTCCTCTCCTTATATACATGAATTCTCATTTTTTAATTATAAACGTTTTAGAAGTCGGATTATGTAGGTGCAAAGTCTGCGATAGGTTAAAGTTAGTTGCTTCTCTTTCCTGGAATTTAAACTTCATTCTTCATTTTTAGTTTTACATTTTTATTATTCAAAGCTTCTTTAGACACTATATATATATATATATCTATATATATATATATACTAGCGAGGGGTACACGGCGTTGCCCGGGTGTTTGGAGGTGTGTGGGAGGTTAAAAAAAAGAAAAAGTATGTATGAGGATCGAACCCGGACCCTTAAGGCAAAGTTGTAAATTAAAGTATGAAAAAAAACCCCAAAAACGTGCGACGTTAACTATTGCCCCACCGCGAGATGCTAACGGAAACACGTTTGAATTTATTTAATTACTTGGATTAAGCAGGTGCCCGTTTTAATGAGTTTATGAGGTCAAGTTTGACTGCGGGATGGTATTCATTTACTGCTGAACGCTTTTTTCCCCCTCTCCCAAGATCTTATAGGAAAAAGACTAACCCACATGCGGCGAGCGACAAATACTGAATATTTATCTTCCCGAAATCGAGCAAATTAAATAGACAGGCGAGCTTCGTTGTTAACTGTGAGATATTACGATTTATATGTGATATAAAATTTTTTAAAAAGTTGTGAAGCGAGCGACAGCTTCTCTTAAAAAGCCCTTTTGTTGACATACAGAAAAAGCGAACACGCATACATATATACATACATACATTTTCGCTTATATATATATATATATATATATGTATATATATATACATATATATATATATATATATATATATATATATATATATATATATATATATATATATATATGCTTACTGTTTGTGGGAAAGAATTCCAGCAAAGTGCTCGATTTTAAAAAACATTTCTAATATAAGAGCTTAATATTTATTGATTTAAAAACAATGCTTAACGAGCTCCTGATATTATTTACCATTAACTGGTCCCCCTTATCTTGGTTTTAAAACCGACTGTACCAATGTTTTTTCTGAGATCATGTACAGTTTTTAAATCATATATATATATATATATATATATATATATATATATATATATATATATATATAAATATGCATTAGTTTGAGGAAGCTTCTGATTATTTTATAAAAAGTATAATAATTAAATAAATGCAGTTAAATTTCCTAGGGATTCAACATATCGCAGACTTAACAATTACGTAATCCAACTTACTGCTAGAAAGTTCACAATTAAAAAGAGGAAATTAAACTGTATAGTAAAAACACATGTAATCTTAACTTAGATTTTCAAATACAAAGGAGGATCATCAGCTGTTTACCCAGAAGCTGTTTTAAAATTTATAAAATAGGACATATATATTTGTTCCAGGTTAAAAATAGTCCCAAATAAAAACCATCGATTAAAGATGTTGCCTCGACTAAGAGCAGAGGCTGTTTTCGTTGCCTGACGAACTCTTTTTACACTGAAACACTAGCGACGTTGTTGCGATTGATAGTAATTCTGTTTACCTAAATTGAATACAATAATATATATTAACAGGGATACCTGACGTTACCCGGGATTGAATGATAATCAATGAATGTTTCACGCTCCCATATTTTTGTTGTCGTTGAAAGTCCAACGTAAACAAGTTCTTGATGAGCCGTTCCACTTAAGTCAAAAAAGTTACCAAATTTCCATTACTAACGATTACTATATTGTCCAATTGACTACTGTACACCCTTAACCCTTATCCTCGAGTGGTATCTGGGCCTTGATAAGTGATTATGCCTATGTAAAAAAAAGAAATAAAAATCGGTGAAATCACCCAATTTTTTTCAATACAAATCAATTGATTGCCTGCTCTTGTTGAGAACCCATCGCGGTGCAGTGGGAGGAAGCTCCACATACTTCTCCCGCTGTAACTTAGTTCACACTTTATTGTAGTCTACATTGCACTGTAGAGAACCCACAGTTGATTTCGTAAAAATATTTTTTTATATATAATGGCTGGAATTAAAGTCTATTAAGCAAAAGTTAAGTATCATGCTTCTATTGTGCTCTAAATAGAAACTTCTATTTCGGACGCGCACCTGTCATACCAAAAGAACCTACTGTTGGTTTTATATGCCTAGCTTTACTGCTTGTGTGGTAGCAATGGCTTGAATTTAAGTTTAAAATGTAAAAGTCAAGTATCATGGTGCAATTGTTCTGTAAACAGAAACATTCGTGTCATATGAAAGAGCATATTGCTGATTTTACATGTCGGAGCTTTTGGCTTGTGTGATAATAAAACTTCTCAAATGCACTTGTGATGTTAGGCTGTGTAAAGTGTTAACTTTGGTTAAAATCGCCTATTCCTTCTTTTATCGGATTATTTAGATTATCGATTGCCAAAACTTATCAAATATATTTCGATATAAAAACTATCTAAGAACACTGTCAGGCACATAAAGTACCTTCATGGGAAGTTTCATAAAACTCGAACCAGCTGTTTTTGAGTGTATAGGGAGGAACTCACACACACAAAGACAAAATTCCTTTTAGATAATATTGTATATATATATATATATTGAGCCTGGCTAATACCAGATGGGTGACCATTTGGGAATTCTAGGCGCTGTATATGCTCTCCGCTTATCTCAGGATTGTTTCCAGTCGTCTTGTACCTCAACTTGCCACTGGTATGCAACAATGTTGACTCAGGAGAGGCGTGGTTGGAGATTGCGCAACTCTTGCCACACAAATTTCACGCGCAGGCACCCTTACAGTGGGTATTCATAGTCTGTCAGGATTGAAGGAAGCCTTCATATATATGTATAACTATATATATATATATATATATATATATATATATATATATATATATATATATAAATTAGAGTCCTATTTAGTGAATTGATCACAAAAGCAGTTAAATAGAGTACACGCATAATTCTAAACTTCCTGTTTGTCAAATATTTTCATCGTTATCTACTGCACTGGTGATTGCGTAAGCATAAAACACTAGTGTTTTTCGGTACTAAAAATGATAATTTTTATATATATATATATATATATATATATATATTGTTTTTAAAATATAATATTAATATTATATATTAAAAACCATATATATGCCGCTCTCCATATGGGGGTACCAAATTGATTAAAGGAAAAATTATTCCCAACTCCCATTTAGGTAAAAATGCACTTTCGTAAATAGTTGAATGCATTTGAAACGTATCGCAAAAACAAATAACATCTATATATATTTGAAACGTATCGCAAAAACAAATAACATCTATCTATATATACATATATATATATATATATATATATATATATATATATATATATATATATATATACAGAGAGAGAGAGAGAGAGAGAGAAAGGGAGAGAGAGGAAAAGAAATTGATATTGAAAATACATTAATAAAATATGCACTTATGTGTGACGTGAGTATATATATATATATATATATATATATATATATATATATATATATATATATATATATATATGATGCTCAATACTTCATGTGAATGTAGATGTGAAAACGGCCTCACAGCTTTTAAACGCATGCAGACCGACACATGCGTACAGACACAGTACATTGGACAGACAAAAAAAAACAAAAAACAAAAACAAAAAACCAAAACACAAAAGCAAATGCATCGAATTAAAATCAAATTTGCAAATCATAATGAAAACATACATACATACATATTGACCCCCCCTATATATATATATATATATATATATATATATATATATATATATATATATTCTCTTTCATTGCATTCTCTATTTACTTTCCTTTCATTTTTTGGCATCCAACCTACAGGTTTAATAGCATGGAAGAAGATCAGAAGGCAGCGGCTGTAAATTTGGCTAATCAACATTATAATTTCCCTTTCCTGAAAACGTCGATAAAAAATGTCAATAGAAATGTAATGGAAAAAGAAATTCTCTACAATTTTAGCTATTTTCAATATCTTCATATGTGCATGTAAATACGTGCGCTTTCCGAACGCATTTTTTTTTTATTGTCTTATTAATATGCACTAGTTTATGCTTCGCACCGCGTCCTTAAGCTGTGGTTTACGGTATCTGCATATGTCAAGTTTAGCATCTTTACCTAGTTTCTGCCACTTTATATCAGGATAGTACGGAGACAAATAAATGTGTACTTTTATGGAAAAATATACGCGTTTTAAAATAAAGGAGTAAGTAACTATGATGAATGTATTTACAAATACTTTAATGGCAGCTGCTCTGACGAACTCGAAGCCCTTGAACTACCTCGACGTAAATATCCCCAACAAAGCCAATAAGCAGCAAAATCACACCCCTACACAGTAGAGAGCCCTAGAGACTGAAAAGCCTTTTAATTTTACAGCTTATTTCCTCGACCTGTTAGACTTCTGAATTCTCTTCCGGATTCCATCTTCCCCGGCTGTATTGACATGCAGAAGTGTAAGTGACATGTGAATAGACATCTTGCTGCTCAACTTCCTATATAGTGTTCCTGCAAATTATGTTATAATTAGTAGCCCCCCACCCTACATCAAAGTGGCATTATGTTTTGTTTTGCGTGAAACAGAAAAAAAACAGAAAAAATAAAAAAAATATTGTTTAATTGGTAAAATAAAACTTTACAGATTGTATCCTTAAGCAAAAATAATTCGCTTCGAACTAATACTGAATTCCCTGATAAGTCTTTTCCAGAAAAAAATGCTATGCAGCCTTTAATCCCCGTTCCATGCTTTGTCTTATAGTCCCAGGTGTGAGTCGAACAGTGTATTGCTTACTGGGTCAGTATTTGCCTAGTTTGTTGTTAAAGTTATTTTTTAGGAAAATGTGAATGTATTATTACATGTGCTAATCTATCTTGTCAGCCCAACTGGTCTTCAAAGAACAGGTCTATGCATTGCTCAACAAGTGAATGAGGGGTGTGTTTATGTTCGTGCATCAGTTGCAAGCTAACTTCCGTCACGTGTGGGTTTCATGATTCAAAAATTTATTACATTAAAAAAAAATCGTGTCAATAAAAGGTTAAAAGATAAAACATCCTTTAAACTAATCAGAGATTCGAACTCGGATATTGATATTATAATAACTACTATTTTAGTAATGTGTACTCTACCTACTCTTTTGTTGTAAAACATTAACGTGTCCTATATATACACACGGACAGACAAACGTCGAAAAACACAATAACGTCTTAATATAGTACTAGCGGGATCCATATGACTTGCATGAGGTGCATTAGAAAACTTAGGAATATATATATATATATATATATATATATATATATATCGTTTTTGTAGAACACCCCAGGTTTGTCCTCCAACCACGACGTGACTTCAGAAATCAAGGCTGCATCATCTGGGAAACGCTTTCCTTTCAAAAACAACTTCATGGCTGGGAAGAGGTGAAAGTGATAGGGTGCAAGGTCAGGAGAGTAGGGAGGATGGGGAAGGATTTAATAACTACACGCTCGTGTTTCTGATCTGGCGACATGCAAGTTGTGGACCGGAGTGTTGTCCTGCAGGAGGAGAGTAGCTTTGCTGATCTTGCCCCACCTCTTGATTTTGATAGCTTCTCTTAATTTCCTCAAAAGTGAAGCATAATAGGCTCCTGTAATTGTGGTACACTTTGTCAGGAAATCTGTCATCACTACTCCGTCCTGGTCCCATGACCTTGCCAGCGGAGGGCTGCACCCTTGCCTTCTTTGAAGGTGGTGAGTACAAGTGCTTCCACTGCATTGACGGGACTTTGGTCTCTGGATCATAGTGATGGACACAGGTTTGATCCTGTGTAATCAGTCTTTTGAAAAGCTTTGACTCATCTTCTTGGCACATCTCCAAATTCATCCTCGAGGACTCGACGCCTTCTCGCTTCTGGAATGGTGTGAGCAACCTGGGAATCCATCTGGCACACACCTTATGCATATGCAAATGGTCATGAATGATAGTTTCCGCAGACCCTGTATTAATCTTGACATCTTTAGCTATTTGGCGAATAGTAATGCGCCGATCTTCCAAAATTGCAACCTCAACTTGACGGACAGATGTCTTATTAATGGCAGAAGGGGGCGACCTGGTCTGGGAGCTTTTTCCACAGACTTCCGGCCATGTTTGAATTCAGGATGCCAGCGTTTTACAAGGTTATATGATGGGGCATTATCACCATAAGTTTCTTTCATTTCATCAAAAGTCTCCTGTGGTGTGCGTCCTTTCAAATACAAAAACCGGATCACTGATTGGCATTCAACAGGCTCCATTTCACACCTGACTCAGTTTAAACACCTGTAAAACAAAAACCACAATTAGTTCAGAGCTGTAATTTGCCACATAACCCGTAGATATATAAATCATTGCACATGCAAAATTTCAGCTAGATCAGCCAACTGGAAGTGGGTCAGGGACATTACTTATTGCACGCCCCTCGTACATCACATTACTTCAACACCCGGTTTCCTGCATTGCTATAGCACTCTTATACTCTTACATATTTTTTTTACCAAGCAATATTTAAAGTACACTACCTATCTCTTTATATATATATATATACATATATATATTATATATATATATTATATATATATTATATATATATATATTATATATATATATTATATATATATATTATATATATTATATATATATTAGATATATATTATATATATATTAGATATATATTATATATATATATTATATATATATATTAGATATATATATTATATATATATTATATATATATATTAGATATATATTATATATATATATTAGATATATATTATATATATATTAGATATATATTATATATATTATATATATAATATATATATATTATATATATTATATATATATTATATATATATTATATATATTATATATATATATATATTATATATATATTATATATATATTATATATATATATTATATATATATTATATATTACATATATATTACATATATATTATATGTATATATTATACATATATATTATATATATATATATTACATATATATGTATATTACATATATATATTATATGTATATATTATACATATATATTATATATATATTACATATATATATATATTACATATATATATTATATGTATATATATATATATATATATATATATATATAATATATTAGTTATGAGACGATTCCAATATTTTTTCCGATTCCAATACAATTACCGATTTCATACAATACCTATTTCGTACTAACTTACCGATTCCAAGATCTCCAAATATTTAACTATAACATGGTTATTTTTCACGTATATCGTAAAAATACCTACTATTAGGTTGGTGCAAAATAATGTCGTTTTTTACGTTCAGTGTCATATCAAAAACGACATTATTTTTGCACCAACCTAATATTCTTACATATATTTTCTCCAACGTAAAAATACACCTGTGGAGGATAATCTATCGAGTTTAATTTTATTGGTAGTTTAAAATCTATAAATATTTAAAGGTGAGGTTATAATACTGGAACAAAATTTCAATATTATCACTCTTCACCCTTTGATGTGTTCATTATTTTGATTGTGTACGCTGTAACTTACATGTTCATATCCCATTTCAAAGGGCAATCCCATATTATTTTATTTCGCGTTTGCACTTGCACCAGTTTGGTACAAGGTCAACGCCTCTGAGAACTCTCCTAAGATTATACATGGCATGCCATGATTATTAACAGAGCCTTTGCACCACTTCCGTTTCATTCCTTAGCAGATTATTATTATTATTATTATTATTATTATTATTATTATTATTATTATTATTTGCTTCTTATAAAAGTAATTTTGGAATTTTTATTGCTTAAATGAAGACTCGTTCAAACGTAATTAATATAAAATCAATCAATAAACGTAATCCTTATTATTTGTGTGTGAAAAAAAAAAGATGATGAGTTATTTATTTCTTATCGAAATTAGAAAAATCTGTGATTATAGACAAACACCAACTTATTTTAAAATCTAAGCCAGGGATTCTTAAGTATCTTTATAAACATTTGAATTTCTATATATATAAAAAAAAAATTCTCGTCAACGAAATTGGCAACAATGTTCTGTCTGATTTCAGGATAATATCGATTTCTTTTTAAAGAGTAAAAAATATTTACAGTTAACTATCCGGTATTAGGATACATCAAAGATACAGACGGGTATCGCAGTCTGGGAGAGGCGTTAAAGATTACGCCGAAAGCCTAAGGCTTAAGCATATGATCAGCTATAACTACAAGAAACCGTTTATTAAGGTAAGTTACAAATTTGTATTACTCGAATAGTGTAGCTAAGACCGATCAGCTATTTCACACAAATATATCCCTTTCAATGTCACTTACAAAATTGATATAATTAATATATAAAGCAAAGTTACCTGTAAGTGTATCGCAGCAACACAGTTAAACGAATCATTTAAAAGCCAAACTTATTGCACATTCGGAATCAACAGTTTCCAACTGATTTCCTTAACAATGTAAGAAATTTAAATTTAATGTATATATCCCGAGTCAAAAGTACATAATAAAACCACCAGAAACAAAAAGGTCCAACAATTAGCCGTTTGGATAACTATATATTGTTTAATTTGAAAAAAGAAACATTTACCTTTATTATTATTATTATTATTATTATTATTATTATTATTATTATTATTATTATTAAAAAAAAAACAGATAAAACATGCTTGCTAAATGTTCATTAATGTATTTATATTTAAATTATATTTAAAAAGAAAAAAAAACAATTGCTCCAGACAAGGCGTTCAGCCACTTAATGTAAGGAACTAACAAGAACGAAAGATGTTCTCCCAAAGACAGAAAAGGGGAAAAAGGAAAAGCAGGAAGAGAATTCTACGAGCCGCTGGTTCTGGGAAATAAGTTACTGGAATAGGAAGCTGCATTACAATGACCTATAAATACAGCAAATTGATGGACCACTAGACGAATGAGTGAAACAGGCTGTAACAATAGAAGCAGTGAATAGATCAGTCAATTCTAAAGAAATTTATGTTTCTGTATTTATTCCAGACAATTAAACTCTTTTAGATCTATGCGGAGACATCAATACATCAAGCTCATAAATGTAAGTAGTTTCCATATGACATGTGCTCCACGGACGTGTGTAAGATTATGGAAATAAATGTTGTTCATCGAAGTTCTATATTGTTTTAGATACACAGAGGAAGAAAGAGACATTATTTACAGTAGTTGTAAGCCACCACAATTTATCTCACAAGAAAGCCCAACGACTCCAAACGCTGCATACCGTGGCTTTATTCTTCATCATCTTGTCTTCTTATGGCCATATCATCATAGTCTCTCACACTGCCGACTGTCGATGGAAGCAGACGGATTCACAACCTGATTCTTCACATATATGTCAGTTGGATACTAGGTGCGTGCTCATATCTACATCCTGTCGAGGCTGGGTTCGTCTATTGCCGTCAGTTCATCTCAATCTCCCAAAGTTTTCCTGTCCTGATCGAAGCCATAATCTGTCTCCAACAGTCGTAAAGTCTCAACTCATAACTGTCATAAAAACTCACTGACTTTCATT
>NC_136511.1:66763308-66790808 GCF_053919585.1 Euprymna scolopes
TTATTTTTGTACCTTTTCTCTACATTAAAAAACGACCCTGGTGTCTAACTCTGTCCCGTGGGGAGGCATAGTAAATAGGTAGGTATGTGTACGTAATGTGATGATGTATGCAAATAAAACCTAGCCAGTGAGGGTTGAGGACATGCGTTGCATGAAGAGAAATGTTATGAGAATAATATAATGGATCTGTAACATGAGTCTGAATGACATGCTTAAATCTGATGACCTTGTGGGAAGGATAAATCTGGACAATATAGAGAGGTGTGTGTAGAACATGCGACTTTTGATGGTATGACCATGCTGGAAGGATGGATGAGAATTCTTGGGTTAGTAGATGGAGTGCAGTTGAGGTAGCAGAATCAGTTCAGAAGAGAATATGTAAATTTAACTTCAGACTAATTATTACTCTTTTTCCTCAGCGTATTATAAACACCCCAATCTCCCCATGTTAACAACGGCTTTCGGAATTAACGCCTTCCAAACTTTTTTTTTTATTACATTTTCACCCCAAACAAGGCACATTGCCATTCTGGTGTAGGGGGCTACTATCAGGGGAAACAACTACTGGGGTACTATGTAGAGATTTGGGCAGCAAGATGTTGGTTCACGTTGCACTTGAACTTCTGCATGTCAGTACAGTTGGGGAAGCAGTAACCTGGAATGGAATTCCAAAGTCTAGCGGTTCTAGGGAAGAAACTACTGGAGTAGAAAGATCTTTTACATCTAGGGATCTCTACAGTGTGGGGTGGGATTTTGCAGCTTGTCGGGTCTGTCGAGGGTGTTCACGTCGTGGGGCACAAGTGCTTGCAGTTCATCAGAGCATTCACCGTTAAAATACTTGTAGAACGAAAGCCGTTCTTAACATGGGGAGTTGTTGGGGGTGTTTATTCCGAAAGACGCTCTTAAATGGGATGTTGGGGGTGTTTATACTGCGCTGGGGTACGACGTTGTAAAAAATACCTTTTCCTCTTTTTCCTGATTACAAAATCGTAAGCACCTGTCTTTATCTGAAAAATTCACAAACACAATAGGGTTTATTATTGTACATGAGCAATGTAATAGGTAGTTAAAAGTTGATGTAACAGGCTTGTAATGAATGACCCGGTTGTACTGGTACTATAGTCGTACTCCGCAGGGCCAGCACTGTCCTCGTGGATAAGCTCATCAGAATAGTTGTATGCCAATACAATAGGAAATCCATGGGTCCTTCCAGATGCTGTTGGAACTATATAATAAGTGCAATGCAGCCGGTTGGTAGGTTGGTTGTTTTTGTTTTACGGCATATCAACCCTTTTCGGGTTATTTAATGCCGAATCCAAAGATTTTGAAGACAATTTGTTTTTTAATGAATATATTTGTTATTTTCACGTCGGTTTCTATTTAAGCCATAGTTGGGACCTTAACAGGTACTAGCACTCCGGGTCAGAGTGGACCTGGGAGCAATGGTAATTAAAGGGTGGCTCCACACTCCCCAAAGCCCACAAGCTGGGGCCTCACCACTGGATATAGTTTAAGGTCATATCCAGGACCCCCATTGAGGGACTTTTACCCTCTGCAGGAGGGCAGTCGGCGTATTCTAATGCCCCAACCGACAGGGCCCAATGCAGCCGGAGGAGATTACTTTGAAAGGGAATAGAGTTTCATGTGGGTACTATCAATAAAAATGTCTACAAACTTAATGTACCTCGTATGTATCAATGAGAATGCAACACACAAAATGGCGATCACGTGCGTGAAAAGTGTAATGTTACGTTGGGTAACTAGCTTTTAATATATACAGAGGAATGGTGCGACTTTGCTCATATTCTCTTGTACTCCTTGAGGTTAACATTATCGTGGTCAACTACCCCAGAGTAATTCTGTATCTACAGCAAGTTGTTTTAACAAATTAAAATGCTATCCAGAAGGCAATTTTCTGTCTGGGAAAGATACATAAACACGTGGCTTCTAGAAACGATAAAGCTCGAAGGTCCAAAATCCAAAACCTTCACGTTTTCTCGACACGATTATTTTGAATTTTGTTTTTCGAATTTCCCAGACTACAAAAATGAATCCTGCCAACACTGAACCATGTTGTATGACCTAACTATAGCTGCTTACCAGAGGATTATAATATTAATTTTTATTAGTTTCCCACGAAAGAAACGCTGGCATTTTTATAGGTGAAATAAAGCCTCATTAAAACGTTATTGATGTAAAATCGATATTGAAAAATAATCGTTAATATTTGTTGTGGCAAACGATGATAATTTGTTTCTTCCCTGTTGAAAAACAAAATAAAGCGAAGACGAGTGATATTAAACGTTTTATTTCTATAAAACTTTTTAATCATATTAATTGCCTTCAAAAATGGTGCTACCCGATCAGGAAGTCTGAAAAAAAAAACTGGCTTCCTGACTTTTTCTTTTTTTTTTTTTTTTTACATATTAAGGCGCGGAAGCCACTCGAGGATGAGTTTTTATGTGTGTAATGTAGTCATTGGGGCAGTAGCATAGGAATAGTTTGTGGTGGAAATTTGGTATAATTAGATTATTTTTTTTTTTTACACAGGAATCACCACTTATCAAGGCCCGGAGGCCACTCGAAGATAAGGGTTAATGGGTATACATTAGTCATCGTCATTATAGCGTAGTAAACATAACTAGTGGGAATTCTGTAAATTGGATTACTTAGGGGGATGGTTGAATTTGTTTACATTGGACTTGAAGAAAATCAGATTGTAGTCTGCTGGAAAGCAGGCAATCGGAAGAGAGTTCCACGGGCGTGCAGTTCTAAGAAAGAAGATTTGTTCATGGAATCTGCATTTAAGTTTAGGTACAGATAAAGAGTGTGGGAAATTATTGATAGTGGTTTTGGTTAGACGAGTGTTTTTCGTGGAAGTTTGATGAGGCGGGGACCATAGATTGAAGTTCAGTTTTTTTTTCTTATTTTACGATGGTTCTTCAGTAAGAACTTTTTCTATTAGACTTTAAGACGAGGATATTGTAGTTAGCTGGAAAGCAGACCATCAGAACAGAGTGTCACAGACAGGCAGTTCTAGAAGGAAGATTTGTTCATGGAATCCATAATAGGTTTAGGAATGGATAGAGAATGGGGGAATTTATTGATAGTGATTTTGGCTATACCATCGATTTTTTGAAAGACTGGCCAGGGGGACGATTGATTGGAGCTCAGTTGAACACTTTCCATGAAAATACCGAGAAAGAAGAGACAGGCTCGCAACGTCTCTTCTGTGGGAAAGAGGTTGCAGAGAAGAGAAAAGAGCATCGCCTAAAAATGCATCAAACATTAATGTTATTTTTTCACTTCCCTTTGCTAAACTCAGTTATGTTCTGTAAAGAAAAAAAATAACAATTTCCTCTACAAAACAACCAAACCAAACACTATGAATAAATATTTGAAGATATAAAGAATTTGAAGCATCAAAACTGTTTTCAAAGTGACTGAATTCGACATTAATACTGATATTCCATGATAAACCCAACTTAATAAAATTGACTTCAAATATACATGTGACTGGGAACCGCTTATGAATTTCATACTCCCATGAAACTTCCGTTTTTGGAAGAAGCTTGTTAAACCTGTCTAAAGTTTGTATCATTTCAGTATGGTACAGCTTGAAGACGATAGACTACACCATGCAGGGTTTCCTCAACAGTCTGTATCGATTAATTACGCATCACATCGATGATCATCGCAAATTGCTCTGTCTCTCTATTATCAAGAAAACACCTAGAGCTTACTTCCGGCCCGCCAAGCTAACAGGGGATCCAATGAAACGTCCTGACATTTAATACTTTATTGGAGACTATTATCCTCAACTTTTTTTTTTTTTAAATGAGGACAATAGTCCGCAATGAATAAAGTATTTAATAATACTCATCTCAATAATGAATTTCAATTGATTAAATATAAGACCGGATATTTGCATATTGGTTTTGCATAAAATAAAATCTGATTACGTTTTTGAATTTTTGAGGTGAGGATTGGTTATTCGTATTATTTGGATCCATCGGACTACTGTTCTCATCTTGGATGTGATTTTCACAACGTTTCATTTGATGTAACCTCCGACCTTCTTCAGGTGTATCTTGCTTATTTTTTTATTTTATTTTTCTTAGTGCGAGCGACCGAAAAATACAATTGCGAATTTCTTAGGACCTCTATCCAGTCAAGTCTGACGGAACAAGAGCATGCTACCCCCGTGAAGTAAATAAAGGGTTCCACTCAAAATTCTATCCAAATTTTCTAGTTCAACAGAAACATTTCGAGTTCTACAAGATACGCATAAAAAAAAGATCAGAGGTTACATTGACCGAAACGTTGTGAAAATCATACTCAAGATGAGAACAGTAGTCCAATTAATCCAAATAATACGTAAAATCTTATTAATTAATTATCATTTGTTGTTGAATAAATTGTTTACTTTTTTTTTTTACATTACAAAACCATTTAAAATCTGCGATTAAATAATGCACATTTAAAAACCTTTATGCAATATACTTTTCTAATAACGAATAATAAAACCACATTAAAAAATTAAGCACATGTGGAAAGTTTACATCAGCTCTTTCTTTAATAATTTCTTACAATCTCAGTAAGCCTTATTTTGGAGTGACCTTAAATCATAATAAACGGTGTTTCATTCGTATAAATTCATCCGCGGCAACGCTAAACAAACTTTGTGAGTGTTTGTTTTGTAGTGTTTGGTTTTTAACCGGAAATACATACATACATACATACATACATACATACACAAAAAAGGCTTCATTCAGTCTTGACAGACTATCGATACCCACGGTAATGGTGCCTGCACGTGAAATTTTTGTGGCAAGAGTTTCGCAATCTCCAACCGCACCTCTCCTGAGTCGACATTGTTGAATACCAGTGGCAAGTGGAGGCTCAGAACGACTGGGAACAATGCCGAGATAAGCGGAAAGCACATACAGCGTCTAGAATTTCCAAATTGTCACCCGTCTGGTATTAGCCAAGCTCAACGTTGTTTTCTTCGGTGATCTGACGGGAAACAGTGTGTCAATGTGATTATGCCGTATACATAAATAAATAAATAAATAAATACATACATACATACATACATACATACATACAATCAAACAACTGTCCTTTATATTATAAATAACATTAATTGGATTCGTAGCTGTGGAGAAATTCAAACCGCCAGCTCACACTGTAACTTTTATATGCGACTTTTATGTTATTATATATATATATATATATATATATATATATATATATATATATATATATATATATATATATGTGTGTGTGTGTGTGTGTGTGTGTGTGTGTGTGTGTGTGTGTGTGTGTGCGCGCGCGGAAAAAGTTTGAAAATTCTCCGAAAATCGTTTTATAGAAAATAGGCATTATTTGTTTTATTTGATGTATAGGTAAATTGCTATCATTTTTCTGTATGTAGAATCTCGGAAAATGCAGGTGTTTACTTGAAGAGAACACATTACAGGTAAACAGAACAGGTTATGCATAGCAAACAGGAAATACATATCAAAATGCAAGAGAGATAAATGATTGCGTAAAATGAACGAGAGAGAGAGAGAGAGAGAGAGAGAGAGAGAGCAATCAGGAGGAACGTGTTATTGTATTTCATCATTAAGTTTGTTTAGTGAGCCCATACTGTGGCAAAATTAAACATAAGGACATATTATAGTAGTTAACTTTCTCGCTTCATAAAAGGTGTATTTGAACGAGTGCAAAATTTGCCATGATCCTTACATTCACCAAAAATTAAATGCAAAATAAACAAATGAATAAATAAATAAAGTAATTACTACTGACCTTTTGTCGCTGGGGGTAAAGAATGAAAACTTTAACAAATTCAAAATTTTCAAAATGAATAGTTCTTAAATCAAACAAGACGACATAGCTTTCCGTCGTCGTTGTTTAATTAAACAGTTCTTAAAAATCTGGTCGTTCTCTTTTGATTTTAACATCTAATCGGTATAATTTTTAAAGAAGTACATTTTAAAAAGTTATATTTTATTTGCCTAAATGTAAAGTCGAACAGAATGAAGGAAGAAAGCGACCACGTGTCTGCGTGTACTGTCTTACCTGCTGGGAGGATCACAGGGAGGGCAGAAATTAAAAATGGCGGCTGTGGTTTTTGTAAGATTATTGAGCGATGACGTCAGGCCTCACGTGACTGTTTTTCTTGCCACCGATTGGCTGATGACGAATGCTTGGACAATATAAGGAGTATGTTCAGAAGATCGAGGACTGCATGTGTGATTAGAAGTTCGACGTGTGTGTTAATCAACTGCCGTAGTTGCGAAACGAATTCACTAAAGAATATTTAACTGAATTTTTAAAGAAGTACATTTTAAAAAGTTATATTTTATTTGTCTAAAGAATATTTAACTGACTATCAGTAGAACGAGGTTATTTAATTTTAAAAAAATATTTAAATTGTTGCAATAAATAATTTCAGACATAAAATATGCTAATTAGTAAATAGCAAATTTATTTTCAACCTAATGCAAATATTCGGAAATTTTTCAAACCCCCAAAATGTCTGAATTTATGTTTTCTAAAAAATTCAAGATGGCGTATTTTTTTATTTATTTTTTACATAGGTATCACCACTTATCAAGGCCAAGATTCCACTCAAGGATAAGAGTTAAAGGGTGTACAGTAGACAATTGGACAATATAGTACTCATTAGTAATAGAAATTCGGCAAATGTGGTAACTTATATGGAACGGCTCATCAAAAACTTGTTTACGTTAGACTTGAAGACAACCATATTGTAGTCAGCTGGAAAGCAGGAAAACGGAAGACAATTTCATAGACATGCAGTTCTAAGAAAGAAGCTTTGTTTATGGAATCTATGTTTAGGTTTAGGCACAGATAAATAGTGGGGGAAATTATTGATAGTGTTTTCTGCTAGACGGGTGTTTCTTGTGAACCATTGGCGAGGGAGAACCATAGATTGGAGCTCAGTCGAGCACTTGCAATGAAACTTATGATACAGCAGAGACAAACTCGCCACATTTCTTATGTGAGAAAGAGGTTGCAGGGAAGAAAAAAGGACATCTTCTATGACTCTATAGAAATTATATGTTCGAGTAGTGAGAAGGAAAAAAAATAGGAAAGAAGCAACTTTTCTTTTGAAAGAGATTTAAGGTAAAATAAACTCCAACCTCATTCAGTAAATTGTGCTACTATAGCGTGATTCCGTCCTTCATTGTCTGTCTCTACCTCAATATGAGTGATTCCCCCCTAAAAAAAGAAACTAAACGAGGAAAAAACAGATAATGTAATATTCTACTTCCAAGTTGATTCAACCATTTTCACTCATAAAACATTAATCTTTAAAACATTGAGAAACATAGCTAAACACGCATATCCTCCAGAGATATTCTTATGAGAGTTTTATTCTGGAATGATGCACAGTGAGGAAACAACAGATTAAAAAAAAAAAAAAGGTGGAGTTCTATATCATCTATTCCAGTCGCACTCGGATGTACGCTGTTGGTCGGTTTTGAAAGAAGATCATTACCACTTTGTTTCAATTTTAAGCGACATAAAACAGGGTTTTGTTAATTAATATTATTTTACCAAATTAGTGCTTCCATTTTGTAATATTGACGACCGAATTTTATTCAGATTGTTTAAAGTTTGTTTTATGGGGTTTTCAGCATGAAAAAATAAAGAATAGAATAAAATAGTGTCAACAAGTATGTTTTTTTTCTATCCTCCTTTAGTAAGAATCACTTCAGATCCGCAAAGCAGGTTAGGTTGGTTGGTTGTTTTGTTTTACGGCATATCAACCATTTCCGGGTTATTTAATGCCGAATCCAAAGATTTTGAAGAAAAGTTTTTTTAATAGAATATATTTGTTGTTTTCACGTTGGTTTCTATTTAACCAATAGTTTGGACCCTAACAGGTACTACCACTCCGGGTCAGAGTGGACCTGGGAGCAATGGTAATTAAAGGGTGGCTTCACACTCCCCAAAGCCCACAAGCTGGGGCCTCACCACTGGATATAGTTTAAGGTCATATCCAGGACCGCCATTGAGGGACTTTTACCATCTGCAGGGTGACAGTACGCGTATTCTAATGCCCCACCGTCAGGGCCACAAAGCAGGGTAGGAATCAAGCTATAGTAACACCCAGCAAATTTATCAACAAGACGAAAAAGATAGTCGCAGAAATTTAATCCGAAGCGGTTTCGATAGAATTTTCGTTTTGAGGACTATTTCTAAAAAAAGTGTTATTTATATTTCCTTTGGACGAATTTTAAAAGAAAGAAAAGAACTCATAGGAAAAATTATCAGAGAGAAAAAGAACTAAAAGAAAAAATTTTGAAGATGATTTTTTTTCGAAGGAATTAAAAAAAAAAAATTGTTATTGTACGTTTTTATTTCTGTTCAGTCTTATTGTTTGTGTCCTTGTTTTCGTCCAGTTGTTTGTTTCACCCAAGGCGATAACTAATTCTCTGCATTGTCTCCAAATTAGACACCTCTCTTTTTATGTATGTTTTCTTTGCATTATTTTCGTAATGTTTACCAGGTTAATTTAACCTTGGATTTGGGAAACAAAAGCAACCACTTTTTATCCCTTCAGTAAAATTTGGATGAATTAATTTACTTTTCAGTTTTTATTTGCCTCTTTTTTTCATTATAACTCCTTTTTTTCATTATTTTTTTATTGTTATATTTTGTTATTTTACTTTTCTTTCTTTCGTTTATCAATATCGGAAGAAGAATTTTAATGAAAAAATAAAAACTCATCATTTTATTTTTGTCTTGCCATGTCTTCATCATTTACAAACTGCATAATTCTAAATTTATTTTTATTTCGGACTATTAGTCTCATCTTTATTAATTGTTGTTTCATCAACTATCAACCAATAAAAGATGAAAAACAACAAGTAATAAAGATGAGACTAATAGTCCGAAATAAAAATAAATTAATATATATAATGCTCATCTCAAAAATGAATTCCAATTAAGGAATAATATATATATACCAATCGGTACGGTCCCGACTATGGAAGATCAGATAATAAATAAATGTGGATTTATAAGATCAAAGAATCCAACCTTGATCGCCCTTCGGGGCCCGTGGCGCAGTTGATAGAGACGTTGAATCTCTACAGTTCCAGATGAACATTGTCTGAAGATAGCGGTTTCAATCCCACCCAAAGCGTGCCAGAGGTTTACTTGGCCAAAATGTGGTGAGACGACAAGAACTACGGATGGAAGTGATGGCTGAGAATGCAGTTAGGAGATTCGAAGTTCCTATCCATCGTGATTACCACCTGACGAAGGCCAGAGGAATAGTTGGCCGAAATGTTGTGAATAAAAACAAACCAATAAAAAATGAAAAACAACAACTAATAAAGATGAGACTAATAGTCCGAAATAAAAATAAATTAATATGTATAATGCTCATCTCAAAACGAATTCCAATTAAGAAATAATATATATGCATAATTCTCCTCACGTTTATTTTGTAGTTCCCATTGCTGTGAACCTTTTATAAACCGCACACAGCAAGAAATCTTTAAATAGTTATTTTTTGAATAGCTAAATTTCAGCTGTCTTAATATTTAAATTTAGGGGCAAGATCCATTTATTTAGTTGCTGTTTTTTCATTTTTGTAAGCGGATTTTCTGCTATTTTCACTTGCACTGGACTATTTTCCCATCTTTATAAAAGATCATGTTGTCTTAAGGAGAATTTCTTCCCATAACCCTGGAAAATCTCATCAGTATGCCCTATATTAAAGGATTCAAGTGATCGCTCATCTCCCTCTCAGTACAGGCAAATAAGTCTCCTATGCGTCATGAGTAAGTTGCTGGAATCTGTGTTAAATACAGAAGCAATCAACCATCTAAGCAAAATGACCTTCTTAGTGATACGCAATATGGTTTCCGTTCTGCTAGATCTACCGCAGATGTGCTTACAGTTATATCCTATAGGATTAGCGAATCTCGACAGAGGCTACGTTTTTAGGGCAATTGCTCTTGCCATATCAAAGGCCTTTGATAGAGTATGGCATAAAAGTTTACTTCTAAATATCTCCAGTTACGGTATAGCTGGAAATGTCTTCTCGATTATTGAATAATTTCTCTCTAACAGGTTCATAAGGGTAGTAGTTGATGGGTAGAAATCATAAGCTCACAGTATTAATGCTAGGGTCCCTCAGAGGTCCATCCTGCGTTCAACTCTCTTCCTGATCTACATTAATGATCTTCCAAATCAAATCCTTACATCATTCGTAGACATTTATGCTAATAACACTACTATCTATGGTAGCAAATCTAAGACCGAAAACGACCAAATTCTCTCAGATTCTCTCTTCTCTGTTCTTGGGCAAGTGGTACAATGGGAACATACATTAAATCCGTTGCCAAGGCCGCTGGAAAAATGGTGGTCTCCTTCAATCGATCCAGTAGATATCTCACTGCTGATGCAATTCTCTATCTATATAAGAGTCCAAGGATGGAGTACTGCTGCCACATATGGGCAGGAGCTGCTAGAAAGGACTTATCCTGCCTTGATAGAGTTCAAAATAGACTTCGTAGCCACGTAGATGTCTTTTTCTCATCCCTGCAACCTCTTTCTCACATAAGAGATGTGGCAAGTTTGTCTCTGCTTTATCGTTATTTTCATGGCAAGTGCTCGACTGAGTTCCAATTTATGGTCCCCTCTCGCCAAACTTTCTAGCAGAAAACACTATCAATAATTTCCCTCACTCTTTATATGTGCCTAAACCTAAATGTAGATTACATGAACAAAGCTTCTTTCTTAGAACTGCACGCCTATGAAATTGTCTTCCGTTTTCCTGCTTTCCAGCTGACTACAATATGGTTGTCTTCAAGTCTAACGTAAACAAGTTTTTCATGAGCCGTTCCATATAAGTTAACAATTTTACTGAATTTCCGTTACTAATAATAACTATATTGTCCAATTGTCTACTGTACATCCTTTAACTCTTATCCTCGGGTTGCCTCTTGGCCTTGATAAGTGTTGACGCCTATGTAAAAAAAGAGTCCCAAAACACTCAACCGTTCGAGAGGAGATTTTAAAGAAACTTACTTCTTCGAACACCTCCTTCATCCCTTCACCCTCTTTCACCCTTGGTTCCTTTAGCCGAATTACAGGATGGTGACGCTGATGAGTACGGTAAGTCAGAGCGTCGCCCAGCTCCACCTCATGCCAAACAGGAGGATGACGCCAAAAGAGGATGACGCACAAAGAAATGCCAAGACAGAGCAAAAGGTGCATAGCTCATACCTACTCTGGCACCGCTTAAAGGCTAAGAGGTAAAAAAAAAAATCATCTAAAAAAAAAAGGACATTAATTGATAGATGTTTAATATTTATTGTGAAAATTTCAAATATCGAACGTACCTGACATTTCAAGAAGAACTTATATCATATGAATATATCAGAATAAAATATAATTATGTTATCAAAGAGTAAATCTTTAACAAAGCAAAACTTTTCAAGATAAGAAAAGCTCAACACTATTAAGAGGAGCTAACAATAATATAAAAAGAAAGCTGAGGAATAAAATGTAAATATAACTTTATTACATCATAAGAACAATAAGGAAAAGTGTAGGGGGAAATTAAAAAAAACGCTTTAGGCCATGACATTTCGAAGCTAAATGCTTCACACCAGAAGAAAAAAAGATTGCTTATTATTTTGACCGACACATACGACTAACGCCTGTACACTGCTGTGCATTTAAACCTCAGTTTTCAGCCTTTGACGATGTGCTAGGCTTTGCCGCCGCTTTGGCGCGAAGGAGGGGAGGGGAGAAACAATGCTGTTTGGATTTTCCTGATGAAGAATCTGTTACGATTCGAGCATTAGAATTTTAATAAATAAATATGTTAATTAAGAAAAGATGAATTTGTCTGGTATTTTCAACAGTTAAATTTTTAATTCTGAATATCAAGTGCTTCTAAAACAGTGAATTTCCTAATATATATATATATATATATATATATATATATATATATATATATATATATATATATATATATATACTAGCAGGGGTTACCCGGCGTTGCCTGGGTGATCGGCCCCCTTCCCACTCCGAGGGGTAACAAAAAAAGTCACCCCTCTGGATTTACATGTTTGGTGCCGGCCTCCCCCCTTCAGGGAGAGATAATCTCAAACCCCACCTTCAGGGAGGAGGGTGCCTGGAGGCTTCTCCCCCCCAAAGAAAAAAGTCACTTCCTCCTGGCCTCTTCGCCCCCCATCCTTGGGGGGACACCGGCTCCCTCCTTTGTGGGGAGAAACTACCAAACTCCCCCCTATCGGGTGAGAAAATGGCAGGCTTCCCCTTTTGGTGGGGGGATGGTGGCCAGCTCCCCCTGCTTGCCCGTAGATGGGTGGAGGATCGGACGCCCTTCCGTTAGGAACCCACCCTTGGGGGGAGGTGGAAGGAAAGGGTATAGCCCCTCCCCGCTTCGGATAGGATTTAATAAACAAATAGAATTAAAAAAAAGTAGAATCGATCAGGATCGAACACGCAAACTAACGGTTAACAGTTTAGTATGCATACCCGAATTACTCTCTTACCTTTAATAAATAAAAAAATAAATAAAAAATGTAGTAAAAGAAAGTATAAGCAAATGACTGGAAAAACGGGAACATACCAAAGTAATTAAATGAGAAAATGAAGAAAATCAGATTTACTGTGTGTGTTTGGTATGAAAGTCAGTGGGCTTGGTTGCCATAACAACGTGACGTACACAAGGACGGTAGTGTGCGTGTGTGCGCGTGTGCTGGGTAGTAGTACTAATAGTCTGTCCTTTGGAGGACAGCGTTTGTTTTCGTGTTGTGTGTACGTGTGTGCGGCTAGCGCCAGAATGGCGGACGTGGTGTCGGAGGTTGGATTGTGATGGCTGGTGTAAGTTTCGTAATTTTGTAATTTGTAAATGGCAAGTTAGGAAAAAAATAGACCCTTCCAAGATGGACAATAAATAAGGGCATCATATTTTATGGTAAATTTAAGAACGTAGAAACCATAGTTTTTTAGGAGATGAGATTATTGGATTAACCAATCAGAAACCGTCCGTGGCACACACATCTCTGTTTATATATATATATATATATATATATATATATATATATATATATATATATATGTATATATATATATGTATATATATATGTATATATATATATATATATATAAGAGCAAATAGTTTATAAAACATGTTAAAAACACTTTGAAAAAGAGTTAAAAATATATTTAATTTGAAACGGAAACACTAAATAAGTGGATAGTCCTTAATCCGTGGAGTTTCGAAGAAATACCTTCCTTCTCATCAGAGGGTAGGAATTAGCAAAATGCGGGATCGGATTTTGCATGCAAAAGTATTTGATGAAACTGCAAGTAAGTCAAACATCTTACTTGATAACAAGAGGTGAAGCAGAGGTAATATGGTGATTCACGTGAATGGATAGTCTGGTGAAAGGAAAAGTATCCAATGACGGTACTTTACCTTTCACCAGACTATCCATTCACGTGAAATCACTTTTTTCTTCAAACTTTTTAACTCTTTTTCAAAGTGTTTTTTAATATGTTTTATTAACTATTTGTTCTTATATATATATATATATATATATATATATATATATATATATATGTATATATATATGTATATATATATATATTTCTGTAGAAATATATTTTCTTAAAATATATATAAATCCTTATTTAAGAAGCTAAATATAATTACAGAGCAATATAGAGAATGAATGACAAAAAGTTATATTCCAAAATTGATGATGTTGACCATCTTATAATTTATTCTTTTGATTCAGTTGACTTATACAATTCTTGATAGTATCTGTTTAATAGCGCAAAATCAATCACTTAATTAATATATCAATCAGTGAATCTATTATGCCCTTAACTCATCAGAAAAAATAGCAACAATCAATCCGTCAAAAGGAAATGAAGTGTGATTTGACATGATTAAAAATCCGAAAATTGGAAGAGAAGCTGCAGTTACCTTTATATTTTTCCATTACGCCATATTTCAATACATTTTTATTTTTCCATTACACCATATTGATGTGCATATATATATATATATATATATATATATATATATATATATATATATATATATATCATGCCCAAGTAACCTACATCTAAAATTTCAAGTGCTTGGACCCAAAATTAGCGGAGGAGTTTGATAGATTTTTCAAAGGTCAAATCCTTGAACTTTAATGCCTTGAGAGCAAAATTTTTTGTGCGAAAACCGATTAAAAAGATTTTCATAAATCTCAGTATACCTTATGTCAGATCTCGAGTCTGTAGACTGAAAATTGACAGAGTTATTTGGTAGGGAAATGTACGCACGCGAACACATACACGAAGACATTTTCACTTATATATATATATATATATATATATATATATATATATATATATATATATATACGTATGCGTGTGTGTGTGTGTGCTAGGCTATAAATTATTATTATCTACATAGACTTCACAGTAAAAAAGAGAGAAAGTTCATGCTTTTATTAATCTTTCAACATAATTTTCTTTAAGATAATCAATATTGCTGACTTGTACTTTACTTGCCCGGAAGTTAACAGATTGCATTGGTTAACATAACTAAAGCGTGAACTCAGCAAGAAATCTTATTTGTAATCCAACTAGGGTCATCCCTTAATAGCATATATATATATATATATATATATATATATATATATATATATATATATATATATGTATGTGTGTGTGTGTGTGTGTGTATGTATGTATATATATATATATATATATAATGATTGTATCGCTGTACGTTCTTAGATGTAAATCCCCTGAAATTCTAGTGTTTTATAGTGCTAAATAAATAGCAGAGCGTAATTCTAGTATGTTTATTTATATAAACATTATTAGCTACATATGTGCATACGTGTTTCTGCTGTAACTCCTTTAGATAATCAGTGTTATCCGGTTAGATCTTTGCAATGAAACAAGATTTTAAATAGTCATGTGATTAGGTTAGTCACCGAAAGGGACTGAATATTCCTTGATAAACGTCAATAAGGTTGTAAAATGTTCAATTTATATTCGTTCATCGTGGTTAGGGAAGGTGAATGAGAAATTCGACAAGCAAATGAATATATTGATGTTTGCATTCTGTAGATGTTCAGTCTAAAAATATTATTGGAGCTTTTTTGTTCAAACTGCAAAAGTATTTATCTAAGCTAGCACAAACGCCTGGTAGAACCCAGTCGTAAAGTACGCTTAAATATGATATTTTAATTTTTGCAGATTTCATATATATTATTATACAGTGCACCAAATGTGACCAATCATACGTCGGTAGCTCAGTGAGACACCTGCACATTAGAGTAAAAGAACACATACAAACACAAGCCTCTTCTGTTCGCAAACACCTTCACACATGCGGCAACACCAACAAATCCATCAGAGTAGAGATTTTAGCCACCGAACGCAATGTCGGCAACCTTCGTCTCAAAGAATCAATCCTGATTGCCAAATTACACCCCAAGCTTAATCGCCGACATGAATTAGGCTCATCATTCTTAACTTAATGCACACCATCCCACCATTGCATAATAAAATTAAAAATAAATAAACAAACAAAATAAAATAAACAAAAAAAATAAATCCAAAATTAAACTAAAATAAATAAGCAAACAAAATAATAAATAAGCAATCCCTATTCAAGATTACTACACATTAATAATAATAACAATGTTCAACAATTAAATAGCAAGCCTAAGATATATGAATTAGATGGTACGAGCATGTGGGCTACACGGCTACATGTATATGACTCATGCAAATTTATAAGCTTATATGCCCCAATATAACCCAATTGATTTCTCCGAATAAACCTAACAATATTAATCGCAAATAACAATAAGACATAATACAGCAAAAACAGAAATCCAAGGAAACTCAAATAAATAAATACATTATATATAAAAAAATAATAATAAAACACCAGAAATAACTTTAACCACTTCGTCATAACACATTGCATATATAAATAAATAATTATAGTTACTTGGTAATTGAATTAAAGATACAAGAATCCATAAATGAGTATATATACGAATTAAATAATATACCCCCAGAATGAGAACAACATCACTAAAATAAAATAAATAAGCAAACAAATAAACACACAAAAGTAATGCAACGTTATACACCCGAGAAGAAATATTGGTAACGATTATCCCCCTTAGAACAACCCATCGAGTAGTCTCCCTTGACCAACCGACTTATTCTAAGCCTACGTCCACTACCACCACCAAACAGAATGCAGAAAACACAACAAATAAACTAGCTAATTAAATCTCCTCAATATAAACATAAACTACTATAAAAAAACAAATAAATAAATAAAATAAATAAATAAATTAAAATAAAAAATAAGTAAAAGAAAAACAAACAAACTCAATCACGTTAAATTAAAAAGCCACCAACAATGTCCGGACAATTATTTAGCCCGATGCTGTTACTATTTACTGTTTACAACAACACGTTTGAACCAAAGATAAACTATTATATAAAAAAATAAATAAATAAATAAAATAAAAAATAATATAAAATAAATAATTTAGAAATATAAAATAAGAATTGAGAAAAAAAAACCCTAACCATATACCCACAAGTCCCGGGCAATGATTTGCTGCGGTATAGTCACTGCTTACAACAACACGTTTGTCAAGGTCAAGTAAATATCTGACGAAGAGATCTTTCTCGAAATATTATATTACACGGACATACCACCAGACCGACTTTCCCAGGTAACCACTGTGCAAATATAAATATACTGCATGTATGAAATATGAATATGTACACATGTATTTATAAGTTGTATTAATAAATTTCTCACCTGCTTCAGCTTGTGTCTTTCCGTTACTTCTGCATTGTACCGCCTTCTACAATTCCATTTAACTACATACAATACAATGCTTCAAGCAAACTACACCCACCTCTTATATATATATATATATATAATATATATATATACACATATATTATATATATAATATATAATATATATATATATATATATATACGTTCTACCCCCTCACCATAACAATAATGTATATAATATATATATATATACACATATATTATATATATAATATAATATAATATATATATATATATACACATATATTATATATATAATATATATATATATATATATATATATATATATACCGAGAGAAAGATAGATAGAGTAAGAGAGGAAGGGAAAAAAAGAAAGAGAGAGAAAAGCGAGAGAGAGAGAGAGAGAGAGATAGACAGAGACAGACAGACAGACAGACAGTGATACCGGCAGAGAGAGACAAATTTACAAAAACAGATAAACAGACAGACAGGTTGTATAAAAAAAAATGAACATTTCGTTATATTTTACACACTAATTTTTTCCGTGCCATTTCTTTGTGTTCAAGGAACGAACTGATTGAAGAAAATGGCCTTATCTTTGAGGAGTCCCACCCACTGATTCAGAAAAAGTTATAAAATATTATTTACTTCTTCTCTCTTGAATCCGCTACTAATTACGTTAAGCCTTGAAAATGAGCAAAAAAAAAAAAAAAAAAAAAGCGCCGCACAGTATTGTTGCAGTGTTCACACGAAATCTACCATTTCGTCCTGATCGTGTTCAGCCGCATACAAAATACAATTTAAGTAAGAAATGTGTATTTTACGAACCCCAGCTGATAATAATTTTCTTCCTCTGAGGATACAAATAGCAAAAACAAAATGGAAATTGAGCTGGATTTCAGTATTTGTTTGCAGATTTTTAACACACACACACACACACACACACACACACATATATATATATGAATATAAACAATAGCAGGATAAAATAAATCCGACGGTATAAGTTAAAATGGGAGAGCTTAAAACCTAAAACTCAACGTTTCCCTAGTTGATATTTTATGCCATCTGAGGCCTTTTCTCTTTTGATAAAACCTACGCACAGCTGAGCGAAACACTGAGTTTTAGGTTTTCAGCTTTTCCATTCCAATACTCTCTCTCTCTCTCTCTCTCTCTCTCTCTCTCTTTTACAGACATAACATACACATGTATACACGCGTGCGGGCGCGTGCACACACACACACTGTATATATATATATATATATATATATATATATATATATATATATATATATATAGTAAAACTGGTAATTAGTAAAAACCTGAAGAGAGTGCTCAATACTATTGAAGAGCAAATATGTATTTTATTTTTTTATTACCGTTGTATCTGTTTGGTTACATATGTTTCGGATATTGGATCGTAAACATGGTCCAACATCCGAAACATATGTAACCAAACAGTTAAAACGGTAATAAAAAAAATAAAAACATATATATATATATATATATATATATATATATATATATATATATATATATATATATATATATATATTAGCGTTGGGGCAATTAAGCGGAACCGGGAATCGGAAAAATCAGAACTTTTGTGGTATCGGAATCGATATTTGAATCGGTAAAATTTGTGCCTATTTTCCGATGCTAAAAACGATTCATTTAGTTTTTGTTTTTTTTTTAATTTAATTTTGTTTAAAACGACATCTTCTATTGCCGGTAGTAATAATAAAATAATAAATATTTATTGATTTCAAACTTCCAGTGAAGGTAAAATTTACAGATCACCTTTTACAAGTACATTTTTACGTTTGAGAAAATATATGCACATTAAACATGTGTTTTTACTGTAATCGGGGAAAAATAATAACTTCATGTTTAAATATTTATATAAAAATCGGAATCGGTAACTGGATTGGCATCAGAAATTTAATACAGAAACGGTAATAATATCGGCAAAATATAGGAATCTGTTCGATCACTAATATGTATTATATTATATATGTCATCCACATACAGTATTGTTTCGTTGTATCACAACTCATCAGTGCGGCTAGACATACACCTTTCCCCACCCGTGGATCGAACCTACAACCGTCGCGTTGACAGTCGACAGCTCTAACCATCGGCCCACGAATCAGTGCCGTAAACATTCTTCCTCGAGTGTGTATTGAATCCACACCCGCCCGTCGCAGACAGTGCTCGAACCATCATTTGTTTACAAACAAATAAATAGTGGGATTCACTTAATTGCTTAAATATGCGTCAGGTGAAAATATATTTACAAAGTGCTAAACACAAAGAGGGGGGGGGCTTTAATTTATCATCTTTATCATCCACATAGTACTGTTTCGTTGTATCACAACTCATCAGGTCAGCTGTGCGAAATGTGAATGGGTTGTGTTTGGGGACTATGCGAATGTAGTTATGGATATATATATATATATATAAGTAAAATATTGGAGGGACTTCAATAATTTTCAATTATGCATATTTATTTCGGAACAAAGTGTGTGGCACAAGATTGTAAATGCTTGAGTTTCCCAAATATTTAAAACAAATATCCCTTCGTCAGGAGGGAGAGAAAGCGTAGACAGTTCTCGAACGTTGTTATATTCTGTGTTTGTGTCGGTGCCGGCATGATGAAAATTATAGATAATTCACAATTTTGCCTTAGTAAAATGCGATTTACACAAAGGAACATAAATATATAATACGTAATTTCTTTCTCTTTTTATTTATTTGATTGTTTCCATACGCATATTTATCTTCGATTTATTATATATATATATATATATATATATATATATATATATATATATATATATATATATATATATATATATATATATATTTTTAAAATCCTCTTATGGGTTTTCCTTTTATATCATTTCTCACATTTTTTTCATTTCTTATCTAAATGTTTTTAAAGTTTGTATGTGTCTTTTTAGGCACACTTTTGTATGAGGTCAGCGATTTATTCTCTTCTGATGAAAGTATTTCGCTACGAAATGTCATGACCTAAAGAGGTTTCTTTCCTATTTCTATTTTCTAAAATCTTTATTAACCTAATATTGTAATAAAGGTGTCTATCTTTAAAAACTTCTCTCTCTCTCTCTCTCTCTCTCTCTCTATATATATATATATATATGAAATTTATTTATACAAACATTGATGGCTACATATGTGCATACATGTTTCTGTAATCACCCGCGTTGGGGATTACGTCTTCAGGCCAAGAATTATCGTCGAGAACTGATATTTCAAATAAAAACATTTTCTTATTTCGTTTACAAAGTTAGAATGTAACATGGGTTACGTAAAAATTTATACTACGTAAAAATTTATAGTGAATTGGATAGAAAGGAGAATTATGTAGTGAATGAGTTCATTTCTATTTTTATTTTGGATGTGTCATTTGATGACATTGTACATATATATATATATATATATATATATATATATATATATATATATATATATGTCTGTATTTTGTGTAAATATGTATGTATAAGTGTATTTATGTATGTATCTGTATGCATGTGTGTATATATGTGTGTATATGTGTGTATATAAGTGTGCATGTATATATATGTATATATATATGCATATATATATATATATATATATATATATATATATATATATATCTGAACTATTAAAATAGGCTGTCTCGTATACGATGATTGTAATAATGTATATTACAAAAATGTATGGGTGTCTGGGTATATATACATGTATGTTGTGTATATATATATACGCCCGTGGTGACTGGAGTGTGTATACTGGTGTGCACGTGTGTGGGTGTGTGTATGTGTGTGTATGTGTGTGTGTGTTTTATATATATATATATATGTTTTATATATATATATATATATATATATATATATATGTTTTTTATGTGTATGTGTACGCATATATGCATGTGTGTATGTATATATATGTATATGTGTATGTATGTGTATATAATATGTATGTATATATATATATATATATATATATATATATGTATGTATATCTGTATTTTGTTGGGGCGTCTGTCCGGTTGGGGTCCACAGGTTTTGGGTTCCCAATCGACAGTCTTATTATTGGTATTGGTGGTGTCATTAGTATGATCAATATTATAAGAATTATTATTACTAGGATTGTTAGCGGGATTAATATTAGTTTTGATATAATAACAGTCATGATGTATGGTATCCAGGTGTGTACATGGATATCTATGTTTGAGCGTCCATGCATTGATATAACTGTGTATGTAGGTAGAGATGTAAACATATTATAACTGTATATGAGCATTATATGTCTATGTATGTGTATATATGTGTGTGTGTGTGTGTGTATGTGTATATTTGCGCGGTTGTATCAAGGTCTGGGTATATATACGTGTATTTATATATGTATGCATGAGGAGTTTGATAATTTAGGCGTTTTATTTCTGTTTTTGGTTTGTTTTGTTTTATTTATTTATTTAATTTATTTTAATTTTATTCCTGTGTCGATATAGTTATGGCCTGTTTCCAGTGCGTGTGTGTGAGTGTGTGTGAGTGTGTGTGAGTAAAATACAACACTCTTGATTATAGATATAAGCGTATGTTTGCTTCTAGTGTGTGTGTGTGTGTGTGTGTGTGTGTGTGTGTGTGTGTGTGTGTGTGTGTATTGAACGGCACCGGTCAGTACTCAATGCCCATGTGAATGTTTTTACTTTCAGACCGCAAGACAAAAATGCTACATTCTCAAGTACCTTATGCCATAAAAAGCAAAAGATGGGATAGATGAATTTAAAAAAGGGGTATATAAAAAAACGGGAAATAAAAAAGATGTTTATTATCTTCAAAGACCTCACTTGTCCTCTCCCCGCTTATAACCCCTACCCATGTTACATTCTAACTTTGTAAACGAAATAAGAAAATGTTTTTGTCTGAAATATCAGTTCTCGACGATAATTCTTGGCCTGAAGACGTAATCCACCAACGCGGGTGATTACAGAAACATGTATGCACATATGTAGTCATCAATGTTTGTATAAATAAATTTCATATACCTGCTCTGTTTACTCATTGAGCACTCTTTGGTAGACACATGTTTTAATGCTAGGTTTATTTATGGTGTCTTAAATTCAATAAAAACCCTCCTAAATTTGCTGATGAGGAGACCTTGCTTACCAAAAAACTATATATAATTATTCTACATAACTTGATGTATACCACAATAAAAAGCATTGTTTTCCGAAACGATCGTACAGATAATTGATTTTGTTGTTGTTCCTTCTTGTGAAACTGATTTTTAATTTAATTAAAATTTGATTTTTAAATTTTAAATTATAAAACACATTACTTATATATATATATATATATATATATATATATATATATATATATAGTAATTTCTAAAATATATATGGCGATTAAGCTACACTGAATATTCCTCGTTTCGTCCACTCTAGGACTATTTAGGCTGAAGAGTCCTAGAGTGGATTAAACGCGGAATATTCAGTGTAGCTTAATCGACATATATATTTTATAAATTACTAACTAGCTCTACCTACGTATTGAGCATTTTTGAAGTAAATACTTAAAGTTTACGCATAAATCTATACTTTCGTATATCAATTTTATGTGAGTAAATTAAGTAGTTATATATATATATATATATATATATATACATACATACATATATCAATTTTGCAAGACATGCATACTTTGTTAGCTAATCTTGTTATTTGTATTATAATTTAAAATTTTCATTGAAAAATAAAAAAAATAACAATAATGATAACAAATGATGATAATGATAAAACTATAGAAAATAATAATGATAATAATAGTGATCATAATTACAGTAATGATAATAATTGTGATGATAATTACAGTAATGATAATAGTAGTTATAATAATTACAATCGTGATAATAATGATAATAATTACAATAATGATAAAAATAGTGATGATAATTACAGTAATACTAAGGAAATAACATTAATTATAACGAAAAATATAATATAAAACAATATGAAAAAACTATCAAATAAGTAACAGTAAAAACTGGATGCACTCGTGGACATAAAATCCCACCTTCTTAGTCATAAAGTTTTTAACAAAACTATTTTTATTTTTATCTTACATTATTATAACTTAAATAGATGCCCAAATTGTGTGTTTTTTAGATGGAATAAGCAGGGTTGACTTTGTTGAATACCTAGCTTGTTCATTTATAACCATCTATCTAAACCCTCATTTATTCTCGTTTATAATTATACTAGCCTGGGTGCCCGACGTTGCCCGGGTATTTGGAGGTGTGTGTTGAGCAACAAAAAAAAGTGGTAGTCGGTAGGGAGGCTCGAACCCGTGACGCGAAGGCGGAAAAATGTAAAAGAAAATCTTACTTCTTACTGCTACTCCATAGTCAATCAAAAACAAAAGACTGCGTTGCTTTTAAACCTCGCACGAAAGAAAATTAGACACAAGGTCGTTTTTAATGTGGAGCGGGGGGGAGACAAAAAAAGGGGAAACTGACAGTATCCAAATAAAAAGTAATTGTCTCAGTATTAAGGATTTCCCCTACCTTGACACAGGACCAATTACAGAACAGATACTTTCACAAGATTTTCAGCTATGGTATAACTGAAAATGTTTTCTCAATCATTAAATCATTTCTCTCTGATAGGCAGATAAGAGTAGTGGTCGATGGACAAAAATCAGAGGCCTGCAGTATTAATGCTGGAGTCCCTCAGGGGACCATCCTAGGCCCAACTCCCTTCCTCATCTACATCAATGATCTCCTTAAACACATACTTAAATCATTCGTTGAAATCTATGCTGATGATACGACCATCTACGGCAACACATCAAATCCTGTAAATGACAAAGTTCTCTCTAATTTTCTCTCCTCTGATCTCGAGCGCGTGGTACAGTGGGAGAAGACGTGGTTGGTTACCTTTTATGCATCTAAAACCAAACTCCTATCTTTACATCATCAACGTTCTGATCCCTATCTGGCATCAATTGAAATGGATGGCTCTCGTCTAGGAGAAGCACAATGCTTTGACAAGCTTCTGGGCTTGACCTTTACTCCTGATATGAAATGGAACACGTACATCAAGTCTGTTGCCAGGGTCGCTGGAAAGATCGTGGGTTCCTTCTACTGCTCCAGAAGATATCTCACTACTGATGCAATTCTCTATCTATATAAAAGCCAAGTACGTCCAAGGATGGAATACTGCTGTCATATCTGGGCAGGAGCTGCTAAAAACAGCCTATCCTGTCTTGACAGAGTACAAAATAGACTTCGTGGCTTAGTGGGGGATGCCCTTTTTTCTTCCCTGCAACCTCTCTCCCACAGAAGAGACGATGCAAGCCTATCTTTGTTTTATCGTTATTTCCATGACAGGCGCTCGTTTGAGCTCCAATCTCTGGTCCCCTCTCGCCAATCTTTTACGAAAAACACCTATCTAGCTGAAAACACTGTCAAAAATTTTCCCCACTCTCTATCTGTGCCTAAATCAAAACGTAGATTCCATAAATAAAGCTTCTTTCTTAGAATTGCACGCCAGTGGAACTCTGTTCCGTCTGCCTGCTTCCCACCGGACTACAACCTGGATGTCTTCAAGTCCAACATAAACAAATTCCTGATGAAACGCCCGCTTAATTAGATACTTTATGAAATCTCAATACTAACGTACAGTACATGCAATAACCCTTATCCCTGAGTGGCTTCCGGGCTTCCAGGCCTTGATAATTAGTGACCACTTTGTAAAAAAAAAAAAAGCGAAGGCCAAGCGTTGGAGTTTGCGTTCGAATAGTCTCACTTTATTTATATGAAAAAGACAAACAAACAGCTGACACGACGGCATGGAGGAATTTTGTTCAACTCGATCAAAAAAAATCTGTCCGTTTGCGAATCTGAGATATTACGATCTGGGAAGTATGCAAATGCAAAAGGCCTTTCGATGACATACACAAACGCCTGTGTCCATTTTGTCCTTTATATAATAGACTAGCGAGGGTACCCAGCGTTGCCTGGCTGTTTAGAGGCGTGTATGGTTTTGGGTAAATCAAAACAAAAGAATAATAAAAAGTCGTTGCCCGGGTGTTTGTTGTCGGGAGGGGGGGTTAAAAAGTTTTGGTAGGTTTGTAGGAAGGATCGAATCCGAAGCCTTGAGGCGAAGTTGGAAAATAAAATCTGAAAAAAAAATGTGCGATGTTAACCGCTCAGCCACAAAGAAATAGTAACGGAAACATGTTTGAATTTATTTAAGTATTAAGAATTGGCAGGTGCCCGTACTTAATGGCTTATTGAGGTAACTTTCACTGCTGGGCAGTTTTTATTTACTGCGGGGCAGTCTTTCCCCAAGATGTTGGGGGGGGGGAGAACCAGCTCCCCATAAAAAGGGGATTGTCCAAATTGAACAGCAATTGTCTGATATAAGGAGAAACTCCGCATTTGAACGTTCCCATTCCGGTCGCGATCGCCAGCTTCGAATAAGTTTCGCCTTTACATGAAAAATCCGAATCCACACGCGGCCATCCAAAAATGTGGAATATTTAGCTGTACAAAGTCGGGTAAATTAAATAGACAGGCGACCCCCGTTCTTAACTCGTATATATTATCATTTAAACAGCAGATAAAAAGTTTTAAGAAGGAGTGAGCCGACCGATCGCTATCTATTTGCAGTTGATAGAGACGTTGAATCTATACGGTTCCAAGTGAGAATTGTCTGAAGATAGCGGTTTTAATCTCACCCAACACCGGCCAGAGGCTTACTTGGCTAAAACGTGGAGAGACGACAACAACCACGGAAGGCAATAATTGCAGTGGATGCAGTTAGGAGATTCGGAGTTCCTATCCCGTCGCGATTTCCACCTGACGAAGGCCAGAGGAATAGTTGGCGGAAATGTCGTGAAATAACTAAGAAAAGATGAGGATAATAGTCCGCAATGAATACAATTAATAAATGATACTCATCTCAATAATGCATTCCAATTTAATACTATATATAATAAATAGTTATTTTAGCATGAAGCAAAACACTTTTTTTCTTAGACGAATCTGGGGTTGATATCCTTGCTTAAACTATGCATGTCAAATAAAATAAATGCCCTTAGCTTTTGTAATA
The DNA here is from genome assembly GCF_053919585.1 of Euprymna scolopes. Taxonomy (NCBI): domain Eukaryota; kingdom Metazoa; phylum Mollusca; class Cephalopoda; order Sepiida; family Sepiolidae; genus Euprymna; species Euprymna scolopes. The sequence continues at coordinate 66,789,338 of NC_136511.1, forward strand.
AAACAAAACTTCAATAGGAAGTGGGAAGACGAAGTTTTATGGAGACGATCACTCAGCCAACAGCCAGACACCCGACCTCGCTTCTAATAAATGTCTTGTGTTTGCAATAAATGTCACAAATTGTCCTAAGAATTTCGAAGAGGAATGAGAGGAAGTCACCGTATATCATTTTTCCTTGTGTGATTCTTTATTACCCGGCATAATCACAAAACTCCCAGCTTACAAATTAATCGTATTGCCAATTGCATTCAAGGAAGGATGTAAGTCACGGGGTAGTAACCCTAGACATCCAAAGTGTGAGGGCAGTCAAACTATTTTCCTTTCTCATAATATTTCCCAGTATTAGCACTTAGACTTGAATATTTACGCATACAATTGTTTCTTCCTCATTCCTTTGTGCCAGCTCGTTTGATTTGTTGATCTAGTGGTCTTCATCAATTTGACATTCAGATACGTCGTTATAATGCAGCCTCTTTAAATAATCTGCAGCTTTTAGAATTCTTTTCTTGTTGACTGTTTCCATCGTACCTATAACTATCTCCTTTTAAAGACCAAGGGCAATAGGCATCTTTTGCTTTTGCGTTCATAATCTTTCGTTCTTGTTAATATAAAGACATAACAAAAACGAAAGATGATGAACGATAAAGCAAAAGGTGTCTAATAACAAAAGATGCCTTAATATAAATTGTCTGTGTCTGCAATGATTTATGTAAGAAAAGAACAATCTAAGTGTCTTGTACAGCATTTTCTACAGATTTGAGACTTGGATTTTGAAATATTGCATCAAAATCATTATTCATTCTCAGATATTGCGTGTGTTCCTGCTATTTTTTCTAACATATAAGATTATATAATCATATTTTCATAATAACAATCGATCTCACATATTGATGTATTGATGTTTGATTTGGACTAGCCTATTTTCCGTTTTTTCTTACACTATTCAAGCAGAACGAATATATATTATATTTCAGGATATTCTTTTTTTAAAATACTTTTTCCAGAAAATAGATTAAAACGTTTCTATTTTTTTTTTCAACGAGGATTGATTATTCGTGTTATTTGGATTATTTGGATTATTGTTCTAATCTTAATTGTAATTTCTACAACATTTCTGTCGATCTAAGCTCCGGTGTTATTTAGATGCATATTGTTGAACTCGGAAATAGTTCTGTGAAACTCAGGAATCTGCACGGAATTCGGAACGAACCCCTTTAGTCAATTCACGGGCATAAAATGTTCTCGTTTTTTCAGTCATAATCATGTAGAAGTCGTAAGTAAGTCGCGATTGTACTTTGAGTGTCACTTGCATTGATGAGTGAACCTTCGACCTTCAGAAGCTCACTTCGGCGGACATCCAAAACCGGAACTCGTTTGGTTCGGTAAATACGCGACATAGCCATACATATTTTAGAGATTATAGGATTTAATGCATGTTTCTAGATACGTAACTTCATAAGCGTCCCCTTAG
>NC_136511.1:66795808-66888308 GCF_053919585.1 Euprymna scolopes
TCGTGCATATATTCACATTATATACAAAGTTTGACATGACACGTATCATGAACCTCTGTACAATCATCACCTGAGATATAACGGAAAGAGTCGGTCTTGTGCTCTACAAGGAACAATCAACTTATAAACGTATTTGAGAAGATATCATAAATATTTGATTGCTACAGCAAGTTATAACTTATTATCTCTCTCCTTATAACAGCCATTTCTTTCAATGGAATTATTGAAAGGGGGGGGGGTAAATCGAAGCCTTACAGGTTAAATTTACAATCCTGTTATTCACATAAGTCACATTAATCCAGATTCGATTACTTTATTTAAGGAATAATCTTCCTTTAATCCGGATGAGATTACGATGGCTGCATTTGAGATTCCGGTCTCCCCCACTCTTTTCAATCCTTTCTTCTTTCTTTTCTTTCATTCAACAATTTTCTTCGAGGTCATCGTTGTAAGGTGGATACCAAAGTGGACTGATGATTCGGAGCGCCAAGTTCGAATTATGTCGGCTGCAGATGTTAGCATACACTAAGGATCTGACAACCTTCACACGGATCTTCCTATAAGTGCCCGATTCTACAGGGTAATACGATAAAATTGTCGCCCTAAAGAAAAACAACACTACAGCTTTATTTTAAAACTTTTATTGAAAAAAAAAATCAATTCAGGTAACTTGATCATGTAGTAGAGCTGACATCTATTCAATGTAGCCGCTTTCAGCCTCAATCACCGCCTCGATACGAGGCCGGAACTGGAAGAATGCCTTTTCCACGATGGCGGCGACTAGGCTGGCTTTGGTGTTGTGGGAGGTCATGTTGGTGATGTTCTCGACGTATGACCAAACGAAGTAGTACAATGGGTTCAGGTCAGAGGAGGAGGGGGCCAGTAAGAGAAGGGTACAATGTCGTAGTACTCCTTCTGAAGCCAAGCCTGGGTCTCTTTGGACTTGTGGGCCGGCACCGAGTCCTCCTGCCACACCCATCGTCTGCCAGTGGTCACTTGATTGCACCAGGGGATCACCACATTCTTCAACACATCCAGGTACACTTTGGTGTTGACTTTCAAGCTGACTTCGAAAATGTTAGGTGGCATGATGTGACCCTCACTTGAAACCACACCAAAGACCATAACGGTGGGTCGTCCGATGCATTGAAATGTGCTCTCAAATGTTGAACCGTCCGGGCGTGCATTTTGAGGGTGCTGGTAATAGTCCTGTTGTCATAACTTGGATCGGTAGAGAGCATGAGTTGCACAGAGGTTCATCTCTGACCTTTCTATTTGAATATTGTGTCATTTTCAAACATGACAGAAGGCTCCTATTGCTTTTTGGCATTTGCACACAACGAGTAAAGAAAAAACAAAAAAGACAACAGGTTTTCATCAAAAGGAAATGAAATCATGTCGTTTTTTTTTTGGGTTTTTTTTTGCGAGGGCGACAATTTTACCGTTCCACGCTATATAAAGAATCTGAGAAATCTATGGCATTTTAAACTTCAATTTTTCCGTCAGATCAGCTTAGTAGGGTCAAAGAAAAAGATACACAGACAGACAGACAAACAGACAGACTAAGAGAAATATATTGTGTGTCTGTGTCTGTGTGCGGTGCTGGAATCTAACATTTGCTTTCAAGCTGGCGAATAGAAGACAGATAGAGTGCTTGATGTCTTTTTCAACTCCTTCTGAACAGAGTCTACGTTTTAGCGATAATTACATAACAATTTAAAAAACAGCAAGCACGTCTTCAAGTCTATATAAAAATGGAGTGGCTGCTTTCAAGACTGAGGAATAGAAGAAGGTATAATATATATGATGTCTTGCAGATTGTCCTTAACCGCGTACATTTTATTACCAAAATGATCCAAAAGGCAGAATTCTGCCTTTTGGATCATTTTGGGCCATCTTCCAGTTACGCGATTCCTTTGGAACTTACCTGTTGGATTGGAAGTTTTTAATTCGACCGTGTTTGGATTTTACCGTTCTTGGATTTTTTACCCTTCACCGGACTGTCCATTCATGTGAAATCTTTTTATCATTTTTTCTTTTACCTTCTATTCCCCTTACCTCACCCTTTTTTAACCAAGTAAGATCTGTGACTTACTAGTGGTTTCATTAAATACTTTTACATGCAAAATCCGATCCCGCATTTTGCTAATTCCTTCCCTCTGATGAGAAGGAGTGTATTTCTTCGAAACTCCGCGGATTAAGGACTATCCACTTATCTTGTGTTTCCTTTTTAAAATTAAATATGTTTTTAACTCTTTTTCAAGATGTTTTTTAACATGTTTTATTAATCATTTGTTCATATCTATCTATCTATCTATCTCTCTCTCTCTCTCTCTCTCTCTCTCTCTCTATATATATATATATATATATATATATATATAGAAAGAGAGAGAGAGAGAGAGATGGATAGATAGATAGATATGGATATATATATATATATATATATATATATATATATATATATATATATATATATATATAGGAAATTTATTACTGTGAGTCCAGAATGAGTTTACAAATTGTTTCAACTAGAGGAAAATCCTCAAAGAGAGGAAAAATCCAACTAGCATCATCAGAATTCATAGATGGACTAAGTTATAAAGTCAAATAAAAATGGAAAGATCGTAGATACAGGGGAGTTAGAAAAGAGGGGGAGTGGTGGGGAGAGGACGTTGGAGTTTAAAGTAGTAGGAGTGTATTAAAAAAAGAGAGGGGTTTATAATTAAATATTAATTATGTGTAAATTCTTATATACGTGTTTTTTAACGATTTAAACTTAAAAGACGCTACTTTTGTTGATAACGGCATAAGTAACAGTTAATTTAAAGGATCACCATGGCAACAGGTTGGAGAGTTAATGTTAGTGAAGGAACGGGTTGAAAATGGGGTTTAAAGTAATTTAGCCGGGCGGGGAGAGATTGAAAGATATTTATTGTTTATAAAATGGAAAGAAAAAGAAAAGGAAAAATAAGTTAATGAATTATACTTTACAGGTTTATTTTAATAGTGTAATGATATATATAATTAAATATAATAAATAAATTAGCCGGGCAGGTAGAAATAATACGTTACAGGTTTATTTTAATAAAATAAAATAAAATAGGTGAAGGAACGGGTTGAAAATGGGGTTTAAAGTAATTTAGCCGGGCGGGGAGAGATTGAAAGATATTTATTGTTTATAAAATGGAAAGAAAAAGAAAAGGAAAAATAAGTTAATGAATTATACTTTACAGGTTTATTTTGATAGTGTAATGATATATATAATTAAATATAATATATATATAAATAAGTTAGCCGGGCAGGTAGAAATTATACGTTACAGGTTTATTTTAATGAAATAAAATAAAATAGGTGAAAGCTTAAGTAAGTAACTTAAATAATAGAAAAAAACATTTTTAATAAGTAACACACAAATATAAGCACACGCATAAATATGTACAGCAAATGCACATACGTAAATGGGGGAAAAGCACATGCGTGATCACACATACATATATATATATATATATATACATATACATATATACACAAACATACATATACAAACACATATATATATATGTACACATACACAGATACGTAAAAATACACGCATATATACATATATAAACATATATGCAAATACACATACATCCAGATGCAAACACTTACACATACATATATATATACATATACATATACATACATATATATATATATATAAATATAAATTAGCTGGGAGGGGGGGAATTGAAAAATATTTTATAAATAATTTTTAAATTTTCAGGCGTTGTAGTTGAAGGAAAGAGAGAAAGAGAAAAATATAAATTAATGAATTATAAGTTACAAGTTTATTTTACTAATATAGAAATAGGTAAGAATATCAGTAAGTTAATCAAATAATAAAATTCATAAAATTATTAGGGAGATATTTATAATAAGTGAATAAAACACATACACACAGAAAAACACACACACAAATATACATGTAGAAGATACGTAACCAAATACAAATATATATAAACACATACATATACACACATGTAGAAGATACGCACAAACACAAATACATATATATACATACATATACACACACATATATATATATACACACATATAAATACATACATACACACACATATACATACATATACAAACACACACACATACACACGCACACACATATATATATATATATATATATATGTGCACATATATACATATATATATATATATAAATTAGCTGGGCAGGGAGAGATTGAAAAAATTAATTTTTTGTTTTTAATTTATTATTTATAGTTTTTTGAATTGTCGGGCGTTAAGTTGAAAGAAAGAAATGAGAAATAGAAGGGTAAATAGGTGAATTATACGTTATAGGTTTATTTAATAAAGTAAAAAAACTAAGGATATCAGTAAGTTAATTAAATAATAAAAATTAATATAATTATTAATAAAATGTAGATAGTAAGTAGATAACAAAAACACACAAATACATACACATGAGTACACATGTAAAAAAATACACACATCAATGGGGGAGGAGCATGTGCTTGAGTATATGTACAAACACAAATACGAAAAATATGTAAATAAGCTTCGTGTTAAAAAATATGATAATTATTATTGAAAGAATTAGTAAGAGGTAAATATAAGAGAAAAGCGTATTATATATGTTATATGTAGATGGTAAATTAAATAATTAATTAAAATAGAAGGTAAGTAAATGATTAGTTGTTAACAAGTAGATAATAGACCGAGAGGCAAGTCGAAGGATACCAATTGTGATAAGTACGTAATTGAAATAATAGAAATCGAGACCTAATTATGGAAATAGCCAATAAGAGACTATGGGGCGAGAACCTTTAAATAATGACATAAGGAGTGATTAAGGCAAAGGGGGGGTACAAAAATGAGTTTGGTAAAGAGAGATGTAGCTAAAAAATGGTGGGATAAATAGGTGGGGGTTCTGTGGAGGGGTTCTTTTAAAATGAATGGGGGACTATATAGTTTAGGTTGTAAATAGGGTGTGTGTAATTCGTTAGTGTTAGATTTTAGGGGTGGGTTATAGTTATTATTAGAAGGGTGAGAAGTTGCTTAAGAGGTGGGATTTATAATGTTTACAATTAAGTGAGGTTTCAGTTTTTTATGTAGAAGTTTATCTCTATCTCTAAAATTAGTAATCAGTAATTTTTCAGTTAAGCATAAATAACATGGGGAGTTTAGTGATTTACAGGTACTAGCTCTATTAAGAATTTCCCAGCTAATAATTGGGGTGAGGTTGTTTCGGGTAAGTAGTAGATAGTGGTTAGTTAATGAAGTACTATTTGGGTGGTTGGGGTTATTTAGGGAGCATTTATGCACTCTAAATCTGTCTTTGAACGTGGTGCTTGAGAGGCCAATGTAAAATTTTTTGTTTTGTGGGTCTTCAGCAGGGGCAATAGTTGCTTTGTAAACCACATTTGTTGGGGTTTGTTAAGGCAGTTACAGTTATTTTGACCATTGTTATTATAGTTGTGGTTATTTAGTATTTTATTGTTGTGTTTTTTAATTTTATTTTCTAGATTATTTGTGCAACTGTAGCTAAGCTTAATAGTGTTCTTATTAAAAATTTTATGTAGAATATTACTAGGGGGGAAGTGGTGATTAAGAAGCATGAAGAATTTTTTACCTAATTTAGTTTTTATCATATTATTATAGGGAGGGTTAAACCAGAGGACTTTGCGGGATCTGTTATTCCTATTTGTATTGTTGGGTTTATTAGGGTCCAAGTATGTACTATTAGGGTTGGAATATCCAGATTCCTTTAAAGCATTTTCAAAGAAGGGTTTGTGTAGGTTAAAAATGCTGGAGTTAGATGAGTTTGTATATATATATTAGCCCTCGCGTGAAAGAGCAGGACACAAAATGTTTTAAATAATAATAATAAAATAACAATAACAAAGACTTTCGCTTGCGAGGGCTACTATTGAGCGTAACCAGTTATACAGTCTTTTTTGAAATTTTCATCTCTATTTTCTCGTTATCTACTTAATATTTTTAATGAAACCTATGTGAAATATGTTCCCTATTATATTGTAAAGATTTTCTATTCTGAAAGAAGTTTTAAAAAATTTAATCAAAAAAAGTTATTTTAAAGTTTTTGTTAAAAAAATTCAGATTTTCTCATTATTCAGACATGTATGACAAAGAGGGAGTTGCAATAAATGAGTTGTGGTGTGAGGAGAAATACAAACTGAAACAGAGAATATTCAAACCTGTAATAATATAAAGAGGGGTTGCAAAAATGAGTTGTGGTGTGAGGAGAAATACAAACTAAAATAGAGAGTAGGAGAGTTCTTATAAATACATGCAAAACCACATTCATTTTTTTTTAATCCAAATTAATAAATTAAATAAAATATAATCTTAAAAAGATACGATACAAGTTAGAAAAGCATTTCATCCAAGGCATGAAAATTGTTAAACAAAATGTTTGTACTATAGGCTTTAAAAATTAAGGTACAAAATTCAATTTGAAATTTATTTATCTTCAAAGTGCACTTTTATACATTTTACAAAGTAAGGTATTACATTTTTATACCTTACTTTGTAAAATTTATAAAAGTGCACTTTGAAGATAAATAAATTTCAAATTGAATCTTGTACCTTTATTTTTAAAGCCTATAGTACAAACATTTTGTTTAACTATTTTAATACTTTGGATGAAATGCTTTTCTAACTTTATATATATATATATATATATATATATATATATATATATATATATATATATATATATATATATATATAAGTAGTAAGTTTTTAATATGCATATGGATATTAAGCTACTCAGAATTTTCCGCGTTTCACTCTATTATATACATATATATACATATATACGGCGCTAGAAAAACAGTTGTTTCTCGTTTTAGACAACAATAAGATGCACCGTTTTGTGTCTTTTTCAACGAACCCTACACTGGTTCTGTTTTCGCAAATAAGTGCATAAATCAAGGAACCCCTCTTGAAAGATTATAGGGATCAAATTGAGCGATCGAACTACGAACCAACAAGTCAGAGACCTCACGAATCAACGGGTGGTATCGTCAATAATCAGGAAACGACGCCTTGGTTTGCTTGGGCATGCAACAAGGTTGGCTCTAATGTGCCCTTTTTTTTACACAGTGATCACCACTTATCAAGACCCGGAAGCAACTCAGGGATAAGGGTTTTTGCAAGTACATTACGTTAGTGTGGAGATTTGATGGAGTGTTTACTTGATGAAAGAAGAACAAACACTGACTTGAAAACAAACGAGAAAGTTTTAATCGCAAAGGAAAGAATCTGGAAGAATGCTGTGGATATGGATCCAGACCAGAGGTATATTTTGATTGTCTCATGCCTCGCAGGACACGAGTGTTCCTAAGTCTACATAAGTAAACATAAACCCAAATGTAGAAACGATCGTCATACATTACAAACGATCAAAAACATGAGATAGGAACATTTAAATAAAACACATCGAACAGTAAGTATATTTATATATAAATGTAATTTTTAATTATTATTCAATCTTTTGATATTTAAATCATATCCTTAAATCATTCGTAGACATTTATGGTGACAACACTATTGCAATACATCAAAAACCGTAAACAACTAAGTTCTCCCGTATTCTTTCCCCTCTGATCTTGAGCATGTGGTACAATCGGGAAAGTGGTGACTAGTTTATTTTAATGCATCTACAACCAAGTTTCTGTTTTTACATGAATCAACGCTCTGATCCTCATCTGACATCAATTGAATGGCTCTCATCTTGGGGAGGCTCCATATTTTGACAAGCTCCCGGGCTTGACCATTACTTCTGGTCTGAAATGGAACACTTACATCAAATCTGTTTACAAGGTCGCTGGGAAAATGGTGAGATCCTTCTATCGATCCAGTAGATATCTCACGGATAATGCAATTCTTTACCTATATAAGAGGCAGGTGCGTCCATGGAAGGAGTGCTGTTGTCATATCTGGGCAGGAGCTGCTTGAAAGACTTTATCGTGCTTTGACAAAGTTTAAAATAGACTTCGTAGCCTAGTAGGGGATGCACTTTTCCCTTCCCTTCAACCTCTTTCTCACAGAAGAGATGTTGCGAGCCTATCTCTGCTTTATCGTTATTTTCAGGACAAGTGCTCGTCTGAGCTCCAATCTATGCCCCCCTCGCCAAACCTTCAAACTTCCAACTCCACAATTTGACACTCTTTCAAGTTGACTTGTACACGACTACGTACGTAGCACGCCTTCTTCCAACTCGTCCCCCTGTTCGCTTCACGTCCGTTTTTATTCATCTGTCTATGCAAATATTTATTTCAAGATGAACTACATATTTTTATAAGTGACTACGAAAATTTAAATATCGACAACAGATATTTAAAGACGGATTATTAGTATTTTAAAATGGACTAGCTTCACATAACCGGCGTAGTCAGGTAAAAAAACATATTGCCGGACGGAGGTTTTAGTCACATACTATTTAAGATACTATTTATCTGTATAGAAACGGCGACAGTCTGCGTTCATCACATGACCGTCAACTGTAAAAATCATCTGGGTGTCGTTATTTTAGCATTTCTTTCTTTCTTTTTGTTACACGACCGACTCTTTGAAGCAAATAAGTTACGATTTTCCCTACAGTTTGTAATAATGGACTAAGAGTATTTAAAGATGTACTACAATTATTTATAGATGGACCACAGAACTTTTTTTGATCGCGAATATGCTTTATTTTAAATCTTCATACGTTGCAAGTGACAAAACTTGAATGCATTGTTCAGTAGTTGTGGGGAACCCGGTGACTTACTTGACTAGAACGTGTGCATGATTCAAAGAGTCGGCCGTGGAAGGAAATGAAAGAGAAAGAAAGGATACACTAACATTGCGAGACAGTTTGTTTTATGGTGAATAATCACGTGACTGAACGTTTATGCAAATGAAACTAGTCTATAAAAGCGGACGTGAGACGCGTTGAGAGAAGGCGTGTTACTTACACAGATGTGTGAAAGTCAGCTGGAAAGGTCGTTGCATTTGGAAGTCGGAAGTTTTGATAACGGCGTCAAATTTAACCGAGAAATTGATGATTTGAAGTGCAAAATAGATAACACTTGAGTTGTTTAATTATAAGAATTTATCCAACTTAATGTTTCTTTTCTTTTCACTGAACGAAGACTAAAACATCCTTTAAAAGCAATAAAGAAAGGAAAATAACAAAACAGCATGGCATTCTGGAATTGCCATTGCTAATTTCCTTCATGAGAAAAACAGTTATATGCAATGTTTCTTTTATATTTTTAACTTATTTAGCATGAACTAGTTGTCAGCTAGGCGTTGCCCGGTTGTACAATACGCTTAAACATATTTTAATTTATGCAGATTGCGTATGTATTATTATAGAATCAATCCTCTATTGATTATTATATATTACGAGAAATAATTTGCCCGGTGGACTAATTTGCAAATAAATAAATAAATAAATAAAATAAAAAATAATAATGATAATGTTGCTCATCAAATTCCGTCTGCGTTTGTTTAAAATATCACGTCAGCTGATATTTGTGCTTCATGAATGCCCTAGAAAAGTAATTTCTGATTAATTTTAATCCTAGAATATGCAAACATAGAAATGATTTGCGGCGATTTTAAATGGTACCTTATCTTTGATCATAAACTGAACTCATCAATATGAAAAAATAAAAATAAAATAGTGAGGTACACCCGGGCTTGGACGGGGGGGGGTATTCGATCTGTAGTCGAATGCTCTACCACAAAGCTATATCACCAGAATTAGTTTTTTTTTAAGAAGAAATGATTTGCTAAAATTTTATTATCTCCCTTGGCTGGCGTAAAGTAAAATATTGCCCTGTAAAAATTATTCTTTTTATCTATCAGAAAAAAAAGCTATTTTTAGGATCTGATTTTTTTTGGGGGGGTGGGAAGTTCTATAGTTATCAGAAGAATTTCTCTACTAAACATATCTAAGAACACTACCAGACATATAAATTAGCTTTGTGTGAAATTTGTAAAAGATAATCTCAGCCGTTCAGGAACCTATGAGAAAGGATTTCTCACTCACATACACATACATACATACACATACATACCCACGCATACACATACACACACATGCACACACAGACGCATACACACATACACATATACATATACATATACACATACAAAGTGATTTTATATCATAGCCGAAACAGAGATAAAAACGCATAAAGAAAATAGTAATAATGATATTTTCTAGCATAAAGGGGGAAAAGAACACAAAATCTAATTTGATTTTTCTATTTTTACCTTTGGGAGACAAAAGGTGATTATGAATGTTTATGTTTTGTCATCTGCTAATGACATGAGATAAAATTCACCCCAAGCCAAAAATATATGAAAAGAAAACAAGATACAAAACTGAAAAAAGTGCTGATATCGAACGTCATATTTTATATTTTTTAAAACACGAAATCAATTTTAAATGTAAGCAAGGACAAAATAAAAGAAGAGAAAGATGCGTTATAATTTGAGCCATTTATTTTCATTTGTGAGTGACGCAGCTATTATCATAATAATACTAAACACGCTTCGAGGGGAAAATATGCTTCGCCAATTTTCGCAATAAATTATATAAAATTATAGAATTACGTCAGTAATTTCATTATTTTTTTGTTATATAAATTAGAATTTAGGAAAACTCGTCCCCGGAAAACTCGTACCAAAAATACATAAGTACCGTGTTTTCTTTTTTATTGTTTCGTAATAACACAAGAATTGTTGAAACTAAATTAATTCTTTTAAATAAAATAATTGCTTTTTTTGATAATACGTGTTTTCGTTCTTTTATTTTTGTTTCGTAATAATAACACAAAGAGTGTTAAAACTAAAATATTTTTTTTAAATAAATATATGGTTTCATTTTCCGTGTTGTTGACTCCGTGATCAAGTTTATTTTTTTAAAACAAGAGTTAAAAATATATTTTAAAATACTATGGGGGTGCGTGGTCGACTTTACAAACAAGATTTCCTTCAAGTACGCTCATAAAATGTGTTTTCAATCAATATTTATTCAATAAGGGACCAGTTTTCCTACCTAGCAAAAAGGGACGAGTTTTCCAGGTGCGATTTTTCCAGGTACGGGGTTTTCCGGGGATGAGTTTTCCGGGGACGAGTTTTCCAGGCATCATAAATTATTATGGTACTTTATACGAAGTGCCATTTTTACATGGGATTTTCAAGTAAAATTAAATTTTTGCGGTATCTTTTGTTCCTATTTACAATGCTTCCCCACGGGACAGAGTTAGACAACATCTTCCGCTCCTTATATAAAGAATGGGTTTCTAAATGATAAAGTTATTATTTTAGCAATGTCCATAATCTGCACAGATATCATTATTAATATCACATTTGATTCCATTAAAAAATCATCACTAACTGCAGACTTTTTATTTACAATAGGTGAATTCTGTAAAAATTGATTTTAGACGGCAGTGGTCGTCTTTCCTATTTGCTTTCTCGCTTCCCCTCATCTCTTGAAACGGTTTTTTTCTGCGTATTGTTTTATACACTACTGTTTTCACGATGAAATGGAAATACATATGAGAAAGTTGAGTAGTCACAAGTCAAAATGTACATTGTGTGAATAATATATCTGTGTGCGTATTTGGCAGCGTGGCATTGTTTATGTGTGTGCGTTGGTTTACCCTGTTCTTGTTAGATGTGCGAGTTGATGTAAGCTGATACATGAGTCATTGAGTACTTTTTTTGCGATTGGCCTGCCCCCGGCACAATGGGAGGGTAAGCAAGGTTCGTGTCGTCTCTAGCTTTTCGCTGTTTATTGTATAGGAGTTTCTAAATTCACACTACTTTCACATAGACCTGTTACTTTCTGGCAGTTTACGTCATCCAGTCGGAAAAGTTGACAAAAAAAACAAAACAAAAAAAAAAACAACGCGAACACTGCTAAACGATAAATTAAAAACGGAGAAAACAAAACTTTAACACAGGAAGATAAACTTATTGTAAGTTTAATTATATGACATAATTTTTTTTTCGAGAAAAGAGAGATAAAAACAGATAAGGGAGATGCATATGAAAGAAAATAGATGAACGAAAAAATTGAAACAAGTGAAGCATGCATGGTCTCCCGTGAGTGCAAAGTGAACGAAGCATAAAAAATGACTAAGTTCAGCATTTGTCCCCTCCCCCATTTAACTCCAAAAGTCCCCAGGTGACGTCAAATCCTGGTGAAAATGAACCAACGGTGCAGTTTTAGTTTTGTAAATTTGAGTTCTGCACCACGCAATAAAAAGAAATGACTAAGTCCATCATTTACCCCCCTCCACCATTTAGCCCCAAAAGTCCCCAAGGCTTTAACATATTTAAATTCAAGTTCAGCACCATGCACAACTGCTAAATAGACATACACAGAAAATTTTAGATAAATATGATAAAATAGTCCCAAAAATGGAGTGTTTTTATTAGCCCTAAAAAAGACCCTGGGGCACACCCAAGAGTTATCGCAAGGTATAGACAAACAAAATTATATAGAAATTAATTGCACTTTGGCAGAAAGTTTTATAAAAATCCAAGGCATCACTTTTTTTTAATAAGCAAAAAAGTGTAAATTTTAGTCATTTTAACCCAAATCCTTTCTTTTATTTTTTTACTCCTATCATGTTTAATGCTTGTGCAAAATTTTTTTAAAAGTTCCAGAAAATTTGAGAAAAGTGCAGACAGACGAACAGGCGAACAGACAAGGGTGAATTTACAGGTCGACTCTTCTTTTGTCAGAGACTACAAATTGTTATAGGTGATAATGACAAACGAGGAAGATGTTAAAAAGAAAGAACAAGACAAACGAAAAGAATAAATAAAAAATAAAAAAAAACTATATTCATTTTTTTCTAACAAATGTTTCAAATTTTGTTTTAAAGACGAAAATATAGAAACAACTATGAACGGAAATCAAAAGTTATTTTTTTCCTTTTTTATGGAAAGTATATATATATATATATATATTTTTTACTTTTTGCAAGAAATTTCAATAAAATAAGTTTTGCTTTTGCAATGACGAAAACAATTTTTTTCTACCTGGAAACAACTATCATCCAAAACAATTTTTTTAAAGAATAGTATCAGATGATTTTCCCCCTATTAACAAAATCATCGTCTGCTGACAACTGATTGTTGATTAACTAATCGCTTCTGTTTTGTTTTTGCTTTTGTTTCTGTTTTGGCAGTTACCATAAAACTGCTGGACTATGTCGACGCAAACTTAAGTCCTCGATCAGTACATGTTTTATGGCAAAGAACAACACAAATTCAATTGGGTGAGAACAATCTTGTCGTGATTTTATTTGTTCTTTACAAGATACTTGCTCACACATATAATACCTCTCAACTCATCTTCTATGGATGGGGAGAGCGAATGAAGCTATCCAACGCCCGCCCATTCACTCCCTCGCTCTATTTCTGTATCTCGATATCGCCCTCTGCCGAATCAGTGAAATGATTGCTCTTTCGCCCATAGTGTACACAGCACATAGTCTCATTACTTTTTAGATATAACTCATATATTTGTTTACTTTTAATGTGATACAAGTCAAAGAGCCCCACTGTTAAAAACACAGTGAACACCTTTATCACGCATCTTTATTTGTAACTTTTTATAAGGTTGTCAACACTTTGCCAAGGCCCGAAGGACACTCGAGGATAAGGGCCAGTGAGTGTAAATTTGCCAGTAAGACAATAACGTACTGATCGGTAGTTGTTGAAATTGTGTAGAATTTGATTATTTAAGGGGACAGCTCTACAAACACTTGTTTAGACTGAACTTGAAGATTACTATACTGCAGTCAACTGGAATACATACTCACGAAACAAAGTTACACAGGCGGACGGTTCTAGAAAAAAAGGGCATGTTTATGGAATTTACATTTAAATTTAGGCACAGATAGAGAGTAGAGGATATTGTTGACAGTGGTTGTAGCTAGACGAGTTTATGTTGGTAAGGTTTTGCAGAGAGCAACCATAGATTGAAGCACGGGTTATCATTTGCCATGAAAATAATGATAGAGCAGAAATAGATTCGCAACGTTTCTTCTATGAGAAAGATGTTGCAAGGATGAGAAAAGAACATGACCTACTAAATTTCGAAGCTGGTTTTGAAACCTGTCAAGAAAGTAAAAGGGTACCCAGAGCAGCTCTTTCCTTTATAAAAAAGATACTATATAGTGAATAATAAAACCTTGCCAACGGCTGCAAAAATCACTGCTAGGCAAAGACAGAAATCTTTATCATTCTATAACCCCAAAATTATAATTCTACATTCCAATGTCTTCATACCGTTGGCTATTGGCAAGATATATGAACAAACATACATCCTCATACATCTGTCGCTTGTAATGATTGTTATCAGCTTTCAATGTTTACACAATACGTTTACGATTTTTCTTATAATCTGTTTTGGAGACCAGCTATAAGTTGGAAAATTGCCTCGGGGATGAAACTTTTATTCGCAAATACAAGAGGCGACGACAATTTGATGATGCTGTCTACAGATCAAAACTTACTATCAGAGATCGAATACAGTTTCTAGATCGGTTGTACCTGGAAGCGGCCAAAACATGCTTTTGGGCGGCAGAATGTTAACAGTATGAGCGAGAGAAGTTGGCTGAGAGGAAGTGGAAATGTCTGACGACCCGGGTGTGCCAAGTTCGAATCCAGTCAATTCTTTAGCACCAATTTAATTCATTGACGTTGGTCCCTCCTGTAAGTATCTGCCTTTGGAATTATATATAACTAGGATGGCTACCTGGCGTCTCCCGGAGGTAAGGATAAAAAGACTAGTTAAAAAGAGTGTGCAGTATCATTCTTTTATCCCCCCCTTTCTTTCTCACTCTCTAAATCTATCTATCTATCTATCTATCTATCTATCCATCCGAGTCTCTATTTCTCTCCCTCCTCTCTCTCCCTCTCTCTCTCTCTCTCTCTCTATATATATATATATATAGAGAAGGAGAGAGAGAGAGAGAGAGAGAGAGAGAATTCCAGGTTTATATTTCCCAAAAGTAAAGCAACAAATGAAGTTTAATGTTGTTACAGGAAAAAGGGCTGTCCCCTTTTCCTGTAAATAAGAAGAACATTAGGTAAGTAGAAAATGAGGTTAGGATAAGCCGAGACTCGAACCTTGTAAGCAAGGTTCAGAAATAGATTTAGAAAATGGAATGTTAGAATTTCACTATTGTTAAATTCCATATAAAATAGTTTAGATATGTTTGTATTGTAAAAAGAATTACTTGTCCATTCTTTTATGAAAACTGAATTAAAAAGGTCATCTAAAAAGAATGAACAATACAAATTAAAAATATATTGTAAAAAAATAGGTTAGTTGAGAATTCTTGGTTTGCAGAAGTGTGTTTTGGAAACGGTGCTTCGCCACGGGAGTTGGTCGCGTTTTGGAACCACACATCTGACGTCATAGCAAAAAGCGAATTCTCAATATAGGAGCTAGTTTTAGTCAGATCAGGAGTCGGCAGTCGAGCAAAGGAAACAGACAGTTAAGTCTGCTAGTCAGAGAGAGAGAGAGAGAGAGAGAGAGAGAGAGAGAGAGGAGAGAGAGTTGGAGTCAGGGTCCTTTGAAAGCGAAGGAAAGAACATTAAACTATTTGGATCCCGAATTTGAATTCCTGACGTCATCATTATTTTGACCGCTATTTTGTTACTGTTGGTCTTCGTGTCGTCATTCAACAATTGAAGGTAATGTGTTAATCATTTTAATATGAACTTTGTATAACCCCCTTCCAAGTAATGTGTCCCCCTCCTCTATCATAAGTAATGATTCACCAGTCTAATGTAAAAGAACAATAGTACACATTCAATCAATAATGAATTCTAATCATCTCTCTCATCACTCTGTTATAAATGCCCTGTCGCCCTCATCATCAATCTTGTATTACATGTACCCGCTATATGTCCCAGTCACCTCTGGATATATGATTCCCAATATGGACCCCCTATACAACAATGCGGTTAATACAAGCGTGCTTAATACTGAAACAGAGAGACATGAGCATTAATATGTCGCTACACATTCATGAGCATGTTTCCGTCAGCCAGTTACAAGAACTAGAATCCTCTTAAAACGATAAGTTTTGTCCGTAGTCAAAATTATACAAGAGTTTGCCAGCCCAGATAGAGAAACGAAACATAGAGCAAAAAAAAAAAAGAAAGAAATGAAAAAGATGGGAAGAGAAAGGAAAAAGAAAAGGAGAAAAGAGTATGAATAATGGTAGTATTACTACTAAAAATATACATAATATACATAAGATAATAAAATCATTGATAAGTAAAAAAAGAATCCCCAAACTGTAAGATTTAAAAATTATCTCCATAAAAAACCGTTTAGATTTGTATCTCAATAAACAAAATCAAAAACAAAGAATAAACAAATGAACAAATAAAAAATAAAAAATAAATATAATACAAAAGACAAAAGAAAAACACAAACATATCACAAAATATGTGTGGGTGCAAACGGTAGACAGACCGGAAGCAAACCAGGCATTTTTAGATACAAGCTTCTAAGTTTAAAAATATAGTCCAACAATAAAATAAAGGGCATAGCTTGTGGATATTATTTGGGTTGAAAATTAAAATTTCATTTTAATTTACTGGTGATAAAAACGAATCAAAAAATTAATAGAATTCACTATGGTCATGAAGAAGAAGAAGAAGAAGAAGAAGAAGAAGAAGAAGAAGAAGAAGAAATAATAATAATAATAATAATAATAATAATAATAATAATAATAATAATAATAATTCTGATTTTGCTTATCAACGTCTCTCTCGAAAGGGATGAGATTCATTTCCAGAGGATTCTCCTCAATCCGGCTTCAAACAAGGAGCTTAAAAAATCAAGGGTTTTCCTAAGGATGTTGCTGGTACCTACAATAGCAGAGATCTGGAGGCCGCCTAAAACATTGGGGATTTGTAGTTTTTTCAATTGTCCTTCCAGACGACTTGATACTACTCCTAGCATACCAACTACGGCCGGGATTATTTGTGTTTTAACCCCGTGTATACGCCTTATCTCCAATGCCAATGGAGCATAATTACTCCACTTCTTATTCTTCTTCTCTCTCACATTCCTGTCCCAGGGTACTGGAAAGTCTACAATCTGCCAGTTTTTTTTTAGACCTTGTCAATGACAACCAAAATGCGGACGATTATGTTCCAATTGCTTGGTCGTTATGACACTTTTGTCCCACCATACCTCTACCTTGCCATCCTCACTTGTTCTCAGTTCATCAGGTACTTCCTCAAGCAATTTTCCTGCACACTTCACCCTAATCATATCCAAAGTCCCATGCGATCATGTCTTTTGCGGTACTCTCTCTCTGAGCCAGTCCACTACACCCTGTTGCAAGGTGCGCAATTGACTATGAAGTCTTACCACAAATCTGGAATTCTGCATCAACTTTCTCTCCTAGAACCACTGTTTTGAACAATCGTGTTCCTAATGCCTGCTCTTGTGCTGCACAAACAAAAGCTTCAGTACTCTTAGCCAGATACCCAGCTCTAAGCCATTGCCATGATCTTTCATCAACCACTTCTGCTATATCCTGGAAGAAACTTCTATGCATTTTCTTCCTAGCCAGTTCCTCTGCCCTTTCTTTATCAACACGTTTCACATAATCAGCCTTGGTCTCACATACCTCCACTTCATTGGCCACAACCTTAAGCATCCACTCCTCACTTCTTACCACATGCTCCTTCAATGACATCTCCTCGGTTCTAACACAATCTTTTACACTTTTCAATCCTCTCTCATTTCTTTCCTCTTTTGATACAGCCTTGTTACGTTACTTCGAATGTGAACTAGCATTAGTAATAATAATAATAATAATAATAATAATAATAATAATAATAAGAAGAAGAAGAAGAAGAAGAAGAAAAAACTAGAACAAGAAGAGCAAGAACAAGAAAATAATGATTGTTTGCTTAATATGTGTGTTGAAAATTTAAGTGTTTCTTATGCTCAAGACTTTTTTATACGCTAGACGATCTATGTCCTGGCGTTGCTCATTCACATGACTTATGTGTACTGATGTACATCAGAAACTTGAACATAATAAAATTCATTTTACTTTGATAGATATTTTTCGAATTGAATAAAAATGTCGCCTGATAGCAACAATTTCCAAATGAGCATTGTTCAAAGAATTACAGCTGGAAATTTTAGTATACAGACCATGTTGAATTAATAACGTCAATATTTAAAAAAACAATCTTAACATGTTAGCTATTCTGTACTTTCACCTAAAAAATTCATTGGTCCTGGATATGACCTTAAACTGTATCCAGTGGTGAGGCCCCCAGCTTGCGGGCTCTGGGGAGTGTGGAGCCACCCTTTAATTGTCATTACTCCCAGGTCCACTCTGACCCGGAGTGGTAATACCTGTTAGGGTCCCAAGTTATGGGTTAAATAGAAACTGACTTGAAAACAATAAATATATTCTATTAAAAAATGTTTCTTCAAAATCTTTGGATTCGGCATTAAATAACCTGAAAAGGGTTGATATGCCGTAAAACAAAAACAACCAACCAACTAACCAACATGAAAATTTAGCTTGGAAAATGTAGCAGACTTTGTATACTGTAGAAGTATAAAATCTGGTCATCACAGCAAAATATACAGGGAATATTGTAGGAAAAAGGGACATCAACAATCAACTGATATTGGATCAGGCAGAGATCTATTAAAGTTCACTTGTGCTTTCATATTATGATGTAACTGTTGAAGCATTTTCACAAAACCTGAAAGGCAGCTTAGTTTCCTAAGAATCTTCCATAATACGCTGCAATTGAGTGCATTAAAGGCGTTTGTCATATCAATAAAAATTTAGTACAAAGGCATATTCTTGATCTTTTCTTCTTTGACTCAACTCATTAACCTTTAGTTGCTTTTTGGCTTAGATATGTGGTGATTCATTAGTAAAAAACAAAAAAAACAAACGCATAAATAAGGGTTGCCTCCACGCTATCTACAACATGGTTGTTTTCAAGTTCTATGCCACCCACCGGTAAACTCTCTAGCACACACACACACAAACACACACACACACACACACACACACACACACACACACACACACACACACACACACATGTACCCACAACATATCTTTGAAACGAACTTTGTCTATTTCTTATTCATGAACTTTAAAACTTCTCAATTAACTTTGGTCTTTCAAAGCATATTTACACTTTTGTAAAATTCTTGATATATACATATATTTTGTTTGTTGATTCATGTTTTGTCATCTTAATTAGCAAATGTTAATTTAGCACTTGCTAACTGATGATCTATTTATGTTTTTATTCATCTTTTCATGCACCAATTTAACTACATATTTATTAATTGATATCAATGTTCTTGGCACTTTCGAAAAACTATATTCACTAAATGTAGCCAGGAGCAGCGCTACAAAGTTACTCTTGGTGATGATTCGATCAACAAGGTTACATATTTGAGATGTGATCTTTGTCCAGATAACAAAACCAACCGCTCTTTCCTTTTTTACTCCCATGAGTTTCCCTTTCAAAAAAAAAGTGTACCCTGTACCTTTTTCAGTAAGTTGAAGTTCAATATTCATACAAGTCGCAGATAGCGCAGCAATATCTATGTTGTATTTAGCTAATTTTCTGGCAACGATAGTTGATCTCCGCTCTGGATTACATATCAGGAAGTGTTCTTATGTTCAAGGTAGCAATATTCAATTCGGTTTTCTTTTTAGCATAAATCTTATTTCTTTTTCTTTTGTTTCCTCTGCAAAAATGGACAGCCGTCAGCTACAAGGAGGAAAAGTATGGTTTTTAAGTCACTGCATTTTGTTTTCTTTATTACCTTTGACAAAAAGATAGATAGATAGATAGATAGATAGATAAATAGATAGATAGATAGGGAAAGAGAGACACATCTAGAATAATAAGAGTTCATCATGCATATACAATGAGAGAGGGGGAAAGTGATAGACAAAGAAATTATTAAGAAATAGGTAACTTGATGAGTTAATTACAAATTACGGTTAACTAGTACATTTAAAATGAAAATGATAGACCGAAAGTTAGTAAGAGATGAACTATTTGTAAATTACGACTAATACAAATTTTTTTTACTTATGTGTTCATTTGTCTCTTTCAAGTTCGTTTGTTTAATATATCGGTTTGCAATATCATTTTGTCATTCTGTCAGACTCAAATTTTAAATCTATATATCTATAAAAGTGAAAGTGTGTGTGTGTGTGTGTGTGTGTGTGTGTGTGTGTGTGTGTCTGTGTACATTTCCCTACGAAATAACTCTGTCAATTTTTAGTCTACAGACTCGAAATTTGATATACAGGGTACTGAGATTTGGAAAAATCTATGTGATCGGTTTTTAGCCAGAAATTTGGCGCTTAAGGGGTCAAAGTTCAACGATCTGAGCTTTGCGAACTCTACCAAACTTCTCCGACAATTTTGGATCTACACACTTGAAATTTTAGATATAGGTTTCGTGGACATGGATCTAACTTAATAACTTGATTTGAGGCCAAAACAATAAATTTTCAGGGGTCATAATAGGGGTCAAAGTTTAAAAAATTACCCCCTTTTTTTGCTCAGCATACACCTCCAAATACCCGGGCAACGCCGGGCACCCATGCTAGTTAAAAGATATAGGAAACAAGCCTTATGGAAACAAACATTGATTAACACAGCTTTAGGATCATAAACTGCTCATTTCGCATAATGATAAGAGAGTTTGCTAATAAGCCAGGAGTCAGGTGTTCAATCGAGTCATGCTAAAGTCTTAAAAAATGGTACTTGATACCCTCCTTGCTAAAGACGCAACATTATAAGAGGAAGATCAAGGGAAAGTGGAGTAATCCTGGAAATATTGTAGTGCCATCTCTTATACCTAGGTGTAACAGCTAATGAAACGGAACCTTCAGGTCGCCCTCGACTACAGTCAGTCATTTAACTTTAGTATAATAATAGGTAACCCTAGATCATAGGTCGGCAACTTTACGGGGTGTGAGGGCCAAAAAACTACACTGATTATAGGAGGAGGGACAAATAGGTGTGACGACATTGCCATGGAGGACAACAATATTATTAAATATGGAAATGAATTTCCTGTGAAAAGAAGTCTTAAATATAACATGATTATATTTAATGTATTCAATCTCTCAATGGTCAATTTGGTTTGGTTCATTTAGATTTGTTTTTTGTTTTTGTTTTTTTTTATAAAGGAGTCACCACTTATCAAGGCCCGGAGGCCACTCAAGAATAAGGGGTAAGAAGCGTACAGTGGTCAATGGGACAATGTCGTAATAATTGTTAGTAGTGGAAATTTGGTAAATTGGATTACTTAAGGGGAACGACTAATCAAGAACTTGTTTACATTGGACTTGAAGATGACCATATTATAGTCAGCTGGAAAACAGGTAAAAGGTAAAGAGTTCCACAGGTGTGCAGTTCTAAGAAAGAAGCTTTGCTCATGGAATCTACGATTAGGTTTAGGCACAGATAAAAAGTGGGGGAAATTATTGAGAGTGTTTTCAGCTAGACAAGTGTTTCTCGTGAAAGTCTGGCGATAAAACAGGGACAGGCTCGCAACGTCTCTTCTGTGAGAAAGAGGTTGCAGGGAAGAGAAAAGGGATTCCCTTACTATGCTACGAAGTCTGTTGTGCCTTAAGTAAGGTGGTGGTCAAAACAAAATTAACTCGAGGGCCAGATTTGGCCTGTGGGCCAGAGGTTGTCGACCCCTGTTCTAGAAAAAATATTACAAACATTGATAAGTATTTTACAGACACCAACAAAATATATGATCCCATAGAACCGTGCTGTTTTTTTTTTACTTTAGTCAATACCAAAGTAACAAAATTAAAAAAATAATAATATTCTAGATTATCTATTGGAATTTTAAAACAGCATCATCATCATCTTCGGATTCGTTTGGAATTTACTTGATTCAAACTGAAACATGATTGGACAATATTACGCAGGGTGAGAAATGTATTTTCTTTACTAATGCAAAAAACTTCTTAATGTCATGATGGAGGCATAGAAACTAATTCAAAATGTGATCATGAAAAGTAAGAAAAATGAAAGTCATCAATTCTAAACGATGCTGGGTTAGAAAAAAAGCAGAAAATATTCTGAGATTAAAATTTAACCCATGCAAAATTTTCTCACACGATTTTCATGTCAGCCAATGTAAAAAAAAAATTATTATATTAAAAACTAATAACAGAATATTAGACGTGTTTTAAAAAAAGATGAAGAAAATTGCCTGAATCTCTTGGGAGGGAAAACTAATTTTTTGGACCCATTGAAGTTTGCATGATACGTTCCAGGAACCCTCTCTTCCACATATACAGGTAAACATGTGCACGTCTGTATGCACATTTATGCAAAGATATGCACGCACATGGCAATAAATGCAAGCACATAACCAATTACATGGCCATTCGTAAACAAGCACCATGTAAAGATCAACGAAAGTTCATGTATACACATACAAAATTACACACAGACACACACAAATATATATGCATACACGTACACATGGACACAAAATATTTGCTGGCACACGCCCAATTTAATAAACATTTCTAAACATACGGAGTGGAATGATAAAATTATCACCCTAGAAAAGATGACACGATTCTATTTCCGTTTGTATGAAAACCGGTTTTCTTTTTTGTTGCAGACCATTTACGAGTTGGCTAGTTCTGTACAAATCTCAAGACTGATAGGAGCCTTCTATCATGTCTGAAAGTTACACAATGTTCAATGAGCGAGATCGGAGATGCGCCACTGTACAACTCATGCTCTCTACTGATCCAAATTATGATAACAGGACCATTGCCAGTACCCTCAAAATGCAAATCCGGATAACAGGGATGTGCCCAGGTTATGGTCTTTGGTTTGGTTTCAAGTGATGGCCACATCATGCTACCTCACATCCTTGAAGTCAGCTTGAAAGTCAACACCAAAGTTTACCTGGATGTGCTGAAGAGTGTGGTGATTCTCTCGTGCAATTAGGTTACCGTTGACAGATCCTTCTGTGGTAGCAGGCTTGGCTTCAGAAAGAGAGCTACGATTTTGTACCCTTCCCTCACTTCTCCCCTCTTCCCCCACTATTAACCCGTTGGACTACATTGTTTGGTCATCCATTGAGAACATCACTAACATGACCTCCCACAACCCCAAAGCTAGCCTGATCGTTGCCATCTGCAGAGTATTCGCTAAGCTCCTGCCAGCACTTGTAGAAAAGGCATACTCCCAGTTCCGGACCTATATTAAGGTGGTGATTGAGGCTGAAGGTGGTTACATTGAATCGATGTCAGCTCTACTACATAATCAAGACACCTGAATTGATTTTTTGCAATAAAAGTTTTAGAATAAAGCTGTAGGTTTGTTTTCTTTAGAGTAAAAATTAACTGTATATATAGAGACAGAGAAAGAAGCAACCTTAGTAGTAGTCAGTGTCTCTAATGAAGCTGAGTTCAACAGAACTGAGAGGCATTATATAATGAAATACTAAAGTCTTATGTATGAAATAGAAAAAAAATGGTGTCTTAACATCACCATCATTCTAGTGAGCATAGGAGCAACTGATCCCATGCAAAAGAATTTCAGACACTACCTGGTATATAGACCCGGTGAATCAAGTGCAAGAGGAATACAATCACTTGCATTTAAAGATACTGTTAGAATCTTTAAAAGATCTCTCAGTTGGAATGTATGAGATAGCAGGTGAATTTCTGGCATCCAGTAGTATGCCTCATCCCCAGCTTGGCTAAAATGATGATATATGCATATTACGATGCATACATCAAGAAGCACAGGACCAATAGACATACCTTAGCATAGGGGAAAGCGACTCAATTCAACAAAGCAGAATGAGAAAAATTAGGTAGAGAATGTATATATGCCGTGTAAGAAAAATTTGCAAAAACAGCTCACACATGAAAACAAAGTAACTACCATTTAATAACTTGCCATGGCAGTAGTCACATACTGCTTTGGCATTATTGACTGACCACAAAAGAACATAAACAGGTTAATGCCTACTGGAGAGAACTTGAATGCCTACTGGAGAGAACTTGAATGCCTACTAGACAGGAGAGAACTTGAATGCCTACTAGACACTGTCCTCAAGTGTCTAAGGTCTCTCTGTACAGGGGTTTGTCAGAACAACCTGGCATGAGGATACTTTTTCCATAGAAGTAAACCCTGACCAAATATTCAAAATCACATAGTATTCGCTGCCCAAATAAGATCTCCTCACTATGGGTAACCCACATTAGCTTTTACGAGGAATGGTGCACCTTCTCCAAGTGATGTTACCTCAAGTAATAGCACGAAGCTGGATATTCCACCAGACTAGATAAATTCTTGTCCTGGAATTTAGTAAGACCAAGAGACCAACATGAAAGATATACTGCAACGTATAAAAATGGTTAATTGGGGAGAAGAAAATTATGTTCTCAATTTCTTTACAGACTGAGAGTTTGAGAGATAAAGAAGTTGAATGGAACATTCGAATATCTATGTATCTCATAAAGATTTCAAGTGTTAGCCTCAGGTTGTGCGCCCCTGGATTTCTGAGAACTTCGACTGAAGTAAAATAAAACAAAAAAAAAGTTAGACACTAAAATAAGAAAAACACTGACATTGTATAAAGTAATATACAGAAACCAGTATCTGCCAATGCTGCATCTGCCCAGAAGAGCAGGTGGTATAGTTCTCTCAGATATTGATCACCCACACTAAGCCACTATTTGAGTGCCGGAAAATATCTGATGAGGTCACAGAATCCAAACCTTAGGATGATATATGAACACCAAGAAACAAGCGCCATTAGAATTAGTTTAATATAGCTATATTGAACATGTTAACTCGTGACTAAATTGAAATAGTTAGCTCCCAAACGATTGCGTTATTTTTTTTTTTTTAATTATGCCGAAAGAGAAACAAATACCGAAATTTATTGACCGAAATAAAACGAACTTATTTTTGCCAACAATTTTATTTCTGCAACATACTTCTTTTTATAACATTCCGTATTTGTCTTTTTTTTTTGTTTTTTGTGGAACAAATCATAATATACATGACACTATTGTTTGGAAGCTTAACACTTCAATATATAAATATATATTAAATGCATCAGCACTTCACCACGGTACATTCAATTTGACCACTAGCACCAATGCCCGGTATTTTAATGAGCCTATTTTTTTTTTTTTTTTTACATGTGGAGTGAGCACATACTTTAACCGGGCAACGCCAGTACACGGGTTCTACTAGTTTAGAATATAAAAAAAAGTTCATTTTAATTATTTTTGCCTTCGGACCAAGATCACAATGTAGTATCTGTTCTGATGCTACACTTAAGTTAATTTGTCATCAGTCAATGGAGGGGAAACCCTTCTATGTATACTAAATCAATTTTTATTTTTGCCTACTTCCAGAGTTCACTTTTTGGGGAGCTGGTTTCCCCCAATTTCAAAACGACCTTGTGTCATTTTTCTTTCGTGGGGAAGCAAATAAATTCCAATAGAAAAAGTATCTGGCCTTCGGAGTAAGATCACAGTGTAGTATCTGTTCTGATGCCACACTTAAGTTAATTTGCCCTTAGTCAATGTAGGGGAAACCCTTTTATACTAAGGCAATTTTTATTTTTGCCTACTTCCAGAGAGCCCCTGGTTTTTTGTTTTGTTTTTTTTTCGGGTGGGGGTCACATTTTACTTTCTTGGGGAAACAAATAAACACTAATAGAAAAAATAAGCTTTTAATATCAATGTCAGAGTGAGAAAAAACAACTTTTGAGGCATATGGGTAGATAAATAAGCAGTGGCGTACCTATGTAAAATGGCGCCCATGGCAAAGTTTGAATGTGCGCCCCTTCTTAATAATTTATACCTTAGATATACCTAACTACTAATTTTAATTTTTGTCAAGCAATTTTTGCGCCCATGTCAGAGCGGCGCCCATGGCACGGGCCATGCCTGCCATACCCTAGATACGCCACTGTAAATAAGATATTAAAAAAAGAAAACCCCTTCTGGAAACAATCGTTGATTAATTCAGATTTTTTTTTTTTTTTTTTACATGGGTGTCACCACTTATCAAGGCCCAGAGGCCACTCAAGGATGAGGGTTACTAGGTATACATTAGTCATTGTGATTTTAGCATAGTAAACAGTGGGAATTTTGTAACTTGGATTACTTAGGGGGACGATTCAATTAGAACTTGTTCACATTGGACTTTTTCTTTTTTTTTTTTCCATAGGTATCAACACATTATCAAGGCCAAGAGGCCACTCAAGGATAAGGGTTAAAGAGTGTACAGTAGAAATTGGACAATATAATAATCATTAGTAATGAAAATTTGTTAAATATGATAACTTATATGGAACGGCTCATCAAGAACTTATTTATGTTAGACTTGAAGACAACCATATTGTAGTCAGCCGGAAAGCAGGAAAACGGAAGACAATTCCACAGGCGTGCAGTTCTAATAAAAAAGCTTTGTTCATGGAATTTACGTTTAGGTTTAGGCACAGATAAAGAGTGGGGGGAATTATTGATACTGTTTACAGCTAGACGAGTGTTTCTTGTGAAAGTTTTGCGAGGGGGGACCATAGATTGAAGCTCAGTTGAACACTTTCCATGAAAATAACGATACATCAGAGACAAACTCGCAACATCTCTTCTGTGAGATAGAGGTTGCAAGGAAGAGAAAAGGACATCTCCTACGAGGCTATGAAGTCTATTTTGAACTCTATCAAGGCAGGACAAGTCCTTTCTAGCAGCTCCTGCCCAGATGTGGCAATAGTATTCCATCCTTGGACGTACCTGGCTCTTATATAAATAGAGAATTGCATCAGCAGTGAGATATCTACTGGATCGATAGAAAGATCCCACCATTTTTCCAGCGGCCTTGGCAACAGATTTGATGTACGTATTCCATTTAAGATCAGGAGTAAAGGTCAAGCCCAGAAGCTTGTCAAAACTTGAGGCCTCCTGAAGACGAGAGCCATTCATTTCAATTGATGCCAGATGGGGATCAGAATGTTGATGATGTAAAGAGAGAAGCTTGGTTTTAGATGCAGTAAAAGTAACCAGCCACTCCTTTCCCCATTGTACTACATGCTCAAGATCAGAGGAGAGAGAATTGGAGAGAACTTGGTCGTTTACTGTCTTAGATGTGCTACCATAAATGGTAGTGTCGTCAGCATAAATGTCTACAAATGATGTAAGGATGTGATTTGGAAGATCATTAATGTAGATCAGGAAAAGAGTTGGGCCCAGGATGGACCCCTGAGGGACACCGGCATTAATACTGTGGGCTTCTGATTTTTGCCCCTCAACTACTACTCTTATGAACCTATCAGAAAGAAATGATTTAATAATTGAGAAGACATTTCCAGCTATACCATAGCTAGAGATCTTATGAAGTAAACCTTTATGCCATACCCTATCAAAGGCCTTAGATATGTCAAGAGCAATTGCCCTAGAAAGGTTGCCTCCGTCGAGAGATTTGCTAATCCTATGAGATATAACTGTAAGCACATCTGCTGTAGATCTAGCAGAACGGAAACCATATTGAGTGTCACTAAGAAGGTTATTTTTGTTGAGATGGTTGATTACTTCTGTATTTTACACGGATTCCAGCAACTTACTCATGACGCACAGGAGACTTATTGGCCTGTACTGAGAGGGGGATGAGCGATCACCTGAATTCTTAAATACAGGGCATACTGATGAAATTTTCCAGGGAGATGGGAAACTATTCTCCTTAAGACAACGTTTAAATAGTTTTGTAAGTATGGGCGCTAGTTCAGGTGTAAGTTTTTTGAGTACTATAATTGGAATACCGTCCAGGCCAGTTGCTTTACTGGAATCAAGATTTAGTGTATAAGAAGAGATACTGTATGAAATCGTTCTTGTAAAGAGTTATTTGACTTCATTGGCTTCATCGTTTACTGTATAAGCTGACAAAATTCAAGCCTACTTATAGATAAAATAGAGAGAAAAAGAAAGCAAGAAAATCTTGCAATGTATGATTAGTAAAGTACTTGGACATAAAATGGCCTTCCAGTAAAAAAAAAAAAAAAATGGAAGAGATATCACGCCTTCTTCCCTCTCCCCTCCTATTTCCATACTTCTCGCATCTGATGTCTCTGTTGAGTATCGGCGCTATTCGCTGTCTGTTATTTATTTCGGAAACATTAAAAAAAAAAACACAGCTCTAAAAGATTTTTTTTCCTTGCCATAGCTTTATATTTTTTAAAAATGTATCTGTAGTCTTCTTATGTGTGGCCTCGCGTCTCTATACCCGGTTTTTTATCGGAAAGGTTTTGCTACTATATAATGCGACGCAACAGAGTTTGTAAAGCGTTGCATAACTTTAAATGTCTTCTTTTCTTTTCATATGGAAATCGCTTGGGACAAAACACGAAGTCACTTAATTGAAAGGATCTAAAAACGCACTTCAAGGTTAAAATCTAGCCAACGATAAGTGTTCGATGGATAGACTCCGACCCTTCAAACAGCAAATCGTCCCCCTTTTTCATAAACATCGCTCATGGAATGTGAGGATTAAAGGCCAAAATAAGTGAAGCAAGAGTTACTGAATACTGAGCTTCATTTTGTTTCTGTTTTTGCTTTCTATAGAAATCGATCTGAACTGTATAAAAGAATTAAGTCTTATCACACAGACAAACATTTCTATATACTCATAAAGTTGAGTATTTTCACGCTCTGTCACACAGACAAACATTTCTATATACTTATAAAGTTGAGTATTTTCACGCTCTGACATTGATATTAAAAGCCTACTTTTTCAATTGCTATCTATTTGCTTCTCCATGAAAGGAAAATGTGACACAAGGTCGTTTTTAATGTGGGGGGAAACCATCTTCCCAGAAAGGGGTACTCTGACTTAAGTGTAGCATCAGAACAGATATTACACTGCGATCTTAGCCCAAAGGCCAGATCTATTTTTTTCTATTGGTATTTAATTGCTTTCTCACGATAGCAATATATGACGCAATGAAAATTATTAAAACAAACTTGATATACTCAGTGATGGATATGCGAGCGACTACATGAATGTTAACTAATTTTCGTATTCCTTTAAAAACGAGCGTAAATTAATCACGTATTCATTTTTATTTTTTCTTATTAGACGATTGGTTTCATTTCACTATTAAGCTAAATTTATTTATGCATAGTTTCTACGTTCTGCATAATTGTGTAGAATTTAAGATGAAACATTCTTAAATACAGAAATAATTATATATATATATATATATAAGTGAAATTGTCTGTGCGTGTACATTTCCCTACCAAATTACTCTGTCAATTTTCAGTCTACAGACTCGAGATTTGATATAAGGGGTATTAAGATTTGGGAAAAAATTTTTAATCGGTGTTCCGACAGAAATTTGGGTATCAAGGGGTCAAAGTTCAACGATTTGACCTCTGAAACTCTACCAAATTCCTTCGCCAATTTGGGGTCTTAACACTTAAAATTTTAGATGTAGATGACGTGGACATGGGTCAAACATTTTAATTTGATTTGAGTCCAAAACAATAAATGTTAAGGGGTTAAAATTGTGTTGAAAGTAAAAATAAATTGATCTCTGCTGTCTCTACCAAATTACTCAGCCAATTTTTGGTCTAGACATTTGAAATCTTAATAAGACATAGAGCAAGCTTTTTAATCGGTTTCTGGCCGAAAATTTGGCTGCCAAGGGTCAAAGTTCAAAAGATTTGATCTTTGCGGTCTCTAGCAAACTATTCAGCCAATTTTCGGTTTAAACATTTTAAATTTTACATAAAGGGTATGCAGACATGCAACAAGCTTCTAAATCAGTTTTTGGGCGAGAATTATATAAGTATGGTTTCATTTCTAGCGGATGGTACCCAAGTCATATTTTTTTGATATAATTTTATCATCATTACTTTATATTGGATAATAATTAATAGAGAATTGGCTCTGTAATAATAAATCAGAAATCTACATGAATTAAAATATAATATTTATGCGAGTTTTATGATATATGCATATATATATATATATTTTTACAAGGTAGTCACCACTTATCAAGGCCCGGAAGCCACTCAGGGATAAGGGTTATTGCATTTAGAGTAATCAATGGGATAATATCATAGTAATCGTTAGTAATGGAGATTTGATAAAGTGTCTTAGTTAAGGAGGCGGTTTATCAGGAATTTGTTTATGTTAGACTTGAAAACATCCAGGTTGTAGTCAGGTGGGAAACAGGCAAACGGAACAGAGTTCCACAGGCGTGCACTTCTAAGAAAGAAGCTTTGTTCATGGAATCTACATTTTGGTTTTGGCACAGATAAAGAGTGGGGAAAATTATTGACAGTGGTTTCAGCTAGACAGGTGTTTATCGTAAAAGACTGGCGAGAGATTGGAGCTCAGACAAGCACTTGGCATGGAAGTAACGATAAAACGCAGACACGCTCGCAAAGTCTCTCTTGGGGGAGAGAGTTTTTTTTTTGTTTTTTTTACATGGGTGACACCACTTATCAAGGCCCAGAGGCCACTCGAGGATAAGGGTTAATAGGTATACATTAGGGAAGAGAAAAGGGCATCCCCCACTAAGCCACAAAGCCTATTTTGTACTCTGTCAAGGCAGGATAGGCTATTTTTAGCAGCTCCTGCCCAGATGTGGCAGCAGTGCTCCATCCTTGGACGTACTTGGCTTTTATATAGATAAAAAATTGCATCAGGAGTGAGATATCTTCTGGAGCGGTAGAAGGATCCTACCATTTTTCCAACGACCTTGGCAACTGACTTGATGTACGTGTTCCATTTCAGGTCAGGGGTAAAGGTCAAGCTCAGAAGCTTATCAACACATGGAGCTTCCCTTAGACAAGAGCTATCCATTTTAATTGATACCAGATGGGGATCAGAGCGTTGATGATGTAAAGATAGGAGCTTGGTTTTAGATGCGTTAAAACTAACCAGCCACCTCTTCTCCCACTGTACCACATGCTCAAGATCAGAGTAGAGAACTTTGTCATTTACAGCCTTTGATGTGTTGTCATAGATGGTCGTTTCATCAGCATAGATGTCAACAAATGATTTAAGTATGTGTTTTGGGAGATCATTGATGTAGATCAGGAAGAGAGTTGGGCCCAGGATGGACTCCAGCATTAATACTGTGGGCCTCTGATTTCTGCCCATCAACCACTACTCTTATGAACCTATTAAAGAGAAATGATTTAATGACTGAGAAAACATTACCAGTGATACCTTGAAATCTTGTGAAGTAGGCCCT
Organism: Euprymna scolopes; assembly: GCF_053919585.1. Lineage (NCBI taxonomy): Eukaryota > Metazoa > Mollusca > Cephalopoda > Sepiida > Sepiolidae > Euprymna > Euprymna scolopes. The sequence continues at coordinate 66,827,181 of NC_136511.1, forward strand.
TATGCCATACCTTATCGAAGGCCTTCGATACGTCAAGAGCAATTGCCATAGAAAGGAAGCTTTGTTAAGAGATTCACTATTCCTATGAGATATAACCGTTAGCACATCTGCTGTAGATCTGGCAAGACAGAAACCATATTGCATATCACTAAGAAGGTTATTTCTGCTGAGGTGGTTCTCTATTTAATATGGATTCCAGCAACTTACTCATAACACACAGGAAACTTATTGGTCTGTACTGAGAGGGAGACGACTTATCACCTGAATTCTTAAATACAGGGCATACTGATGAGGTTTTCCAGGGTGCTGGAAAGCACTTCTCCTTAAGGCAATGCTTAAACAATTTTATAAGTATGGGGGCAAGTTCTGGTTGAAGCTTTTTCAGCACTATAATTGCAACGCTGTCGAGGCCAGTTGCTTTACTGGAATCAAGGTTCTTTATTAGCTTGGCGACCTCACGCACAGATATTTGTATGTTGCATAGCGTGTTGTCTGTTATGGGAGGAAATACGGGGAGTTGATGGGTAGAATTAAATGCAAAGTTCTTGGCAAATTTTGGCGTTGTCGGATGCTGACGAGATGACCGCAGGTCCATTGATGATGGTTGGGATAGAATGTACACTTCTGTCCAGGATCCTGTTCACTATTTGCCAAAACTGGTAGGAACCAAGCCGCTGCTCAGCTACTTTGGATTTAACAGACTGAGCATATAGCTCTCTTGCATTTTTTAGTACTCTTTTACAGTGGTTGCTGGCAATCATGAAAGCAGATTTAGTCTCAGTGTATCTATTACGTTGGTAGCTATAGAAAAAGTGATTTCTGTGTGCGATGGCAGCAGCAGATTCTGGGGAGAACCATGGCTGGCTATTAGGTTTTTGTTTGAATTTTTTGGATGGCATGAATAGGTCTATGCCTACAATTAACCATTCGGTCAAGTCTTATACTATAGAGGACACATCCTTTTTAAACATGAAATGCAGGGATGGATTATATATAAATGTATGGAAGCTATCCCAATCATCCGTAGAGTATCGATATACAGTATGGGGGAGAGGTATGTCTGAAGACTTATTACACTTCGTTTTTATCTGATACAACCGAGTGGTCGGAAGATCTGTCTTGTTCGAGTGGGTCAGCCATTCCACATTGTGGACATTGAAATCTCCACAAATGTGGATGTTAGCCAAAGAATGAGCAATCAAGATGTGGTCAATTTACTCGGATATGCTCTTAAAGATAGTAACTCCGCTGTTGTGGAGCGATAGAGGGCAAATATAAATGCAGTGGTGTAAGCAAGTGCAACCCGGAAGCACATATAAGGTAAATTAGGGTCTTCACTGGAGATATTCCTACCACACGGAAAGCCATCTATAATGGAGGCACATATTACATGCCAATGGCGATCTTGGGGGTCAGATTTAGATGTTAAGTTAGAGTATCCTTTAATTATGAACTCGTCTAGGAAAGTGGTCGGCCCTATGCCAGTGTTGCTTAGAAAGAATATGTTCGATTTCGTCTCCTGTAATTGGGTTTCAACCTCTGGAAGGTTGGAATGTAGACCCGTGATGTTCGAGAAGGAGACATGCTAGTAGCGGTCTATGTTGGAGGATGGGGTTCTAGGTTTATTTGTGTGTGTTTTTTTTCTGGAGATATGTCATGTTGAGGATTTGGGATTTGTGGAACAGGTCGACAGACTTGGTTAGAGCAGGACAGAGAGGGAAAGTAAAATAGAAAAAGACAGGACATTTTTTTTTAATTTTTGTAGCACATGATAAGGTAAAGCCGTAACAATTACCCACTAGTATGGCATCGAGAGGCCCCACCAGAAGTTTTTGCATGGTCCAGAATCCATTTACCAGATGGCAATACAGCAGCCCTAGTACTTTGCACCTGCTGATAGGACAGCCTCCTAACTGGTTAATCCAAGGTTCGGGTCCCTGACTATTAAGCAGATAACGTCAGCTCAGATGAAACGTTTACCTCCAGCACCCTTATTAGTGACATGGGCACAAGGATAGACATAGAATCAGAATATTTCCGACATCTCAAGCTACTGTTCACGAAGTACTGCCGACCTGGAAAGCAGCTTTTTCTTCACCCTTTGTCAGAAAAATCACTCATTGGAAATGAGGACTGAGGATCAAATAAGGAGACGCGAGAGTAACGAGAGCTGCCAATAACCCATCCACAATGCATTGTCTACTCTCTATTAAAAAAGGGGGGTTAAAGGACTTATTAATATTTACTTTGTATAAGTCTGTAGCTTTAATTCGAAATTAAAGGTATTTGAAGATAAATTCCCCTCCCATATTTACGGATGAAATGAAAATGGAATACATTACTGTAATTTCCATTTAAAAGTATGAAACATTTTCGTTCTTATCCAAGAGACACCTCCAGCGCATTTGAAGGCTTTCCAATTCAGGGACTCTTGCTTTCAGGTTTCAGTGCTTATGACAGACGGGGTGGGAAAAGGTCGCGATGGGAGGGAAGATTTCGTTTATATTTATAAAGAAAATAGAGGACTAATCCTAAAACAATTTTTTGGGGTGGGGGGTATTCTAGATAATTTTGCATTTAACGACTGACTGAAATAAAATATATTAGACAAAATTAAGTCAAATGAAGAATTATAAGGACAATTTTGCATCGAAATAAATTAAAAATACCGGTGAGGAGTTATCACGTGCTGAGATATCCATTAAACGTTTTCCTTCTTATCCAAGAGACACCTCCAGCGCATTAGAAGGCTTTCCAATTTATTGACTGATATATATATATATATATATATATATATATATATATATATATATATATAGTTAATAAATGACAAAAAATATATTCCAAATTAAAATTGCATAATGGATGCATATTAAAGGTATTTGCAGCTTCTCTTCCAATTTTCAGATTTGAATCATGTTAAATTACACTTTATTTCCTTTTGACTGATTGATTGTTGCTATTTCTTCTGATTAGTTAAGGGCATAATAGATTCACTGATTGATATAATAATTAAGTGATTGATTTTGCATTACAAATCAGATAGTGTCAGGAATTATAAATGTAAACTGAAGTAAAAGAATAAATTATAAGATAGTCAACATCATGAAATTTTTTATGGATTTTTTGTCATTTATTCACTATATTGCTCTGTACTTACATTGAGCTTCTTAAATAAGGATTGGTATATATTACAAAAAATATATTTCTACAGAAATATATTGCAAAAAAATATATTTCTACAGAAATATATATATATATATATATATATATATATATATATATATATATATATATATATATAGTATATATTTAGGCAGCATGTTTTCATCCAGACAAGTACTGTTAAATAGCATGGAGTGTTCTTGTGTAATAAGTTTTCTTTGTAGTTTTTCAATTTTTCTAATTGTCTTTCTTGTTTATCGGTTGAATCTGTGAAACAAGAAAGACAATAAGAAAAATTGAAAAACTACAAAGAAAGCTTATTAAGTCAGAACACTCCTTGATATTTAAGAATATTTGTCTGAATATATATATATATATATATATATATATATATATATATATATATTCATGCATATATACATATGTGTGTGTGTGTGTGTGCGCGTGTGTGTGTGCGTGTGTGTGTGTGCGTGTGTGTGTGTATAATCTTTGCTTTCTTTGATTCATGTTTCATTAAAACAACAATGGCAATTCCTGTTTATTTCTTTTTGATCAATCCTTTTAGGACCAACGATCTAATGTTTTCCCACTCTCATAAATCATCGTCAGGTACGTGATAGTTACAAAAATAAAATGGGTGAATTTATTGAGAAAGTCGAGTTGATATATATATATATATGAAAGTGAAAATCTGTGTGTGTGTATGTGTGTGTGTCTGTCTGTCTGTCTGTCTGTCTGTCTGTCTGTCTGTGTACATTTCCCTACACAAATAACTCTGTCAATTTTCAGCCTGGAGACTCGAGATTTGTCATAAGATGTATTCTGAAAATCTTTGTAATCAGTTTTTAGCCAGAAATTTGGCTGTCAAGGGGTCATGGTTTTACGATTTGACCTTGGAAAACTCTCCCAAACTCCTCTGCCAATGTTGGGTCTAAACACTTGAAATTTTAAATGTAGGTTACTTAGATATGAATCAAACTTTAAAATTTCATTGGAGCCGAAAACAATAAATGTTAAGGGTTGAAAATTGGGGTCAAAGTTTTAAAAAAAATAGACCTTTGTGGTCTCTGCCAAATTACTCAGCCAATTTTTTGTCTAAACATTTGAAATTTTACATAAAGTATATTCAAATATAGGGCAAGCTTTTTAATCGTTTTTTTGGCAAACATTTGGGCTCAAAGGGATCAAAGTTCAAAAGATTTGACCTTTGCGGTCGCTAGCAAACAATCCAGCAAATTTTGGATCTAAACTTTTGAAATTTTACAGAAAAGATATTCAGACATGCGGCAAGCTTAGTCATCAGTTTTTGGGCGAAAACTTGGCTGCCAAGAGGTCAAAGTTATAAGAGTTGACCTTTGCAGACTCTATTAAACTCCTTTGCAAATTTTGGGTCTAAACACTTGAAATTTTAGATGTAGGTTACCTGAACATGAATCAAACTTTTTAATATATATGTACATATGCACATGAAGTTATGAATAGTATATAGGGCCCGAGTAAATGAACTGCAAGTCTACATATATATATATATATATATATATATATATATATATATATATATATATATACGAGCAAACAGTTAATAAAACACGTTAAAACACTTTGAAATGAGTTAAAAACATATTTAATCTGAAAAGGAAACACTAGATAAGTGGATAGTCCTTAATCCTTAGTCCTTATATATATATATATATATATATATATATATATATATATATATATATATATATACATACATATATATATATATATATATATATATATATATATATTTGCTCAATCGTACAATATGCTTAAACATGATATTTTAATTTACACAAATTGCGTATGTATGTATTATAGAATCAATCCTCTATTGAATATTATATATTACGAGGAATAGTTTGCCCGATGAACTAATTTGCAAAAGAAGAAAAAAATTTAAATAATTAAAAAAAATTAAAAAATAATAATGATAATATCATTCATCAAATACCGTCTGTGTATGTTTACAATATCACGTCAGCTGATATTTAGGCTTGACGATTAGTGCCCAGGAAAATCACTTCTGATGAATGTTTAGTTTTAAAATAGGCAAGCGAAGAAATGATTCGCGGCGATTTTAAATGGCAGATTTTATTTTATCGTAAATTGACGTCATTAATAAGAAAAAAATAAAATAAAATGATGGATACACCCGGGCTTGAACAAGAGATCATTCTACCACTGACCTATAATTTCCGATGACAATAAACTCGTTTTTTTTTTTTAAAGAAATGATTTGCTGAGATTTTATTATTCCCGGTGTAAGGTAAAATATCTTGTGTAAAAATTCTTTTTTATTTATATGAGAGAAAGACTATTTTAAGATCGGAGTTTTTTTTCCCATTTTCGAAAATGATTTGCTGAGATTTTATTATTTCCAGTGTTGCTAACTGAGATTTAAAAAAAAACGCTAAATCAGGAAAAGAGATATCCAGAAGATTGCTAGATTTTTAACTTTTTTCGTCTGAAATTTTCAAAAACCACTAATTTGAAACAAAAAAGGTGAGGTACACCGGGCTTGGACAGTGGATTATTCGATCTGTAGTCGAATGCTTTACCACTGAAATATATCTTCAAATTATAATAAATCTGTTTTTTTTAAGAAGTAACGATATGCTGAGATTTTATTATTTCCCTTGGCCGATGTAACGTAAAACATTCCCCTGTAAAGATTATTCTTTTTTTATCTATAGGAGAGAAGCCGCTAATTCGAAACAAAAAAATCGCCCAAAAAATAAAAGACTATAACTTCCTATCCTATATAAAAATATTATGAATATAGAAAATATTCTGTGTTTTCTCACTATATATTTTTGGAATTATATTGAAGCGGTTTGCTCCCTAGAAGGTGTTAAAATTTTATCAGTTTATTTTACTTGTTTTTCAGAAAGGGTATATTTTGTTTTGCAAGAAACAAATCATACAAAAAGTGTTTAATATAATAGCAGTTAAATTTCATATCTTGTGTAAAACCTCTTTTTCGAAAGTATTTGCTGAGATTTTTTTATTTTCAGTGTTGCTAACTGAGATTTAAAAAAAATGCTAAATCAGGGAAAATAGATCTCCAAAAGATTGCTAGATTTTTAACGTTTTTCGTCTGAAATTTTCAAAAACCGCTAATTTGAAACGAAAAATCCCTAAAACAAAACCCCACTATATATTAACTTCCTACTCTACATAAAAATATTATGAATGCACAAAATATTTCGTGTTTTCTCACTATATATTTTTGGAATTATATTGAAGCTTTTCAAATTTTATCAGCCAGTTTTATCTATTTTTTAGAGGGGGTATATTTTCTTTTATCTATTTTCCAAGAAACAAAATATAAAATCAAACAGTATTTAATACAATAAAAATTAAATTCAAATGTATTAGAAATTAAACAGCACAATAATGGCATACCTAAATATTTAATATTGCCGAATAAATTCTCCTCAAATATAAAAATTAATATTTACAAAATTAAAATTAAAAACGAAATCTGCAATGAATGAGTTTAGTGTATGTTTTAAAGTATTTTCAAGCGCTTTTCTTCATTTTTTTTTCATCTTAAATTGCAGGTTTGTAGGTATCAAATATCCCCAGATTTTTTAGAAAAAAAAAAACGGCAGCCGCTAGATCGAAATTTTACCCGCTAGATTGCAAACAAAATCTCCAGATCTATTGCCAAAACCGCTAAATTCGCAATATTAATTATTTCCCTCTGCCGATGTAACGTAAAATATTCTCCTGTAAGAATTCTTCTATTTCATCTATAAGAGAGAAGAAGTATTTTAAAATCGAATTTTTCAATTTTCAATACTTATCGGATGAATTTCTGTACAAAACATATTTAAGAACACTGCCAGACATATAAATTATATTTGTGTGAAATTTTCAAAAGATAGGCTCAGCCGTTTCGGAACCTATGAGAGAGGAACTGACACACATACACACACAATGTCACTTTCATATAATAGTACCTATTTACTCCCCACGGGACAGAGTTAGACACCAGGGTCGTTTTTTAACGTGGAGAAAAGGTACAAAATAAAAATTGTCTCAGTCGTGAAGAATTTCTCCTCCACCGAAAGAGAACAAGAAATAGAAGTGCAGCATCTGAAGAACAGATACTACACTTTGATCTTGTCCCGAAGTAGAGATAGAGATATACACATATACGTAATATTAAATGAAAGATGACGAAAAAGTTATATATACCATAGATCAATTATATCAATTATATCATCAGAACAATGAGGAATAGTTAAGGGGGAAATTAAGAAAATAAAAACTCTTTAGGTAATGGCATTTAGAAACCAAAATGCTTCTCATCAGAAAAGGAGAAAGGCCAGAATTATTAAAATGCAAATATAGGAAAACAAACTGGCTTAATGACATTTAGATATGAAATGAAAGTGAAGGAATGGGATAATGTGGTAAATAGTAATTAAAAGTAGGTACAACATATTTTATATATATATATATATATATATATATATATATATATATATATATATATATATATATATAAAACCATTTCTGTAAGGTCTGACGAGGCTGTTAGATCGTAAACACGGTCCAACATCCGAAACATATGTAACCAAATAAATAAAACGGTAATAAAAAAATAAAACACACACACACACACACACACACACACACACACACACACACACACACACACACATATATATATATATATATATATATATATATATATAGAGAGAGAGAGAGAGAGAGAGAGAGAGAGAGAAAGAAAGAGAGATAGAGAGAAATAAAAAGGAACAAACCGAGATATGTGTTCACCAAAGTTTCGTCTTTATTTCGAGACTTCCTAAAAACGAAACGTTGATGAACATTTGACTCGGTTTGTTCCTTTTTATTTCTGTTTTGTCGAAATAGTATCCATTATTCTCATCATATATATATATATATATATATATATATATATATATATATATATATATATACAGAGAGAGAGAGAGGGAGAGAGAGAGAGAGAGAGAGACAGACATACAGACAGACAAACAGACAGACAGAGATTATTGCCTATACACTAATTTTACTCCAAAATCTTAAGAAACTCTTCAGACCGTCAATTTTTACCTTTATCCATTTTAAATTGATCAAAAAGTTATGTATTTGCGATGAAACGAAAAATATTCACTCCCAGTCATTCACATTGCCTATCAGTCAATCATTATTTCGACAAGACATTTATTTTTACTTATTTATTTTTTTATTCAAGCCGCTTTTAAAATCATTTCTATTACTTAGGAGATCCTTGCGTGTAGATAAACACCGATTTATCATGAAAATATCTATCATCTCTTTCTGTCAATAAAGAAATTTTAAAGTATACTGAGAATCCATTTATTTATTTCCCTACACGCGTTGTTGCATTTACCAGGAGGCTGCACAAGCTGGATCCTAGGATCGCAATTTTTAGCAAGAATATATACTAGTAGACGTATTCGTCACATGTTGGATCAAAAAGCTATAACTATTCTACTTTGATTTCATAAACTTTTAATGCCCACTGGAAAGAAATTGAATGCATACTGGAGAGAACTTAACTACTTACATGAAGAGAATTTGAATACCTACTTGAAAGAAACTTGATCAAGTAAAATGAATGTTTAAAAGAATATGCAAATTAGCTAGATCTTTTGCAGATGAATACAACTCCACAATCTACCTACTAAACTGCCCTCGAGTGTTTAAAGTCTCTTTATACAAAGGTTTGTCCGGACAACCGGGCGTGAGGATACTTTTCTCAAGAAGTAATCGCTGACTAAATATTCAAAATCACATAGTATTCGCAGATCAAATAAGATCTCCTTGGTATGGCTAACCACACTATCTTTTACGAGGAATGGTGCAGCTTCTCCAAGTGATGCTACATAAAGTGGCAACACGAAACGGGATACTTCACCAGATTAGATGAATTTTTGTCTAGTCTTGGAATCCAGTAAGACCAAGAAACATAATATAACATATTGAAATAGTCAATTGGGGAGAGGATAATTGTTCTCAACTTCTTTGCTAACTCAGTATTTGATGAAGCATTCGAATATCTATGTATCTCATATAGTGACCCAGTGTTTTCGTCGACTAAAGTACAATGAAACAAAAAAGTGAAAATATTCTTCTTAAATAACGAAAAATAATAAGTTTCTTTATTTCTATATTCTTCTTCTTCTTTAATTCATTATTATTATTATTATTATTATTATTATTATTATTATTATTATTATTATTATTATTATTATTATTATTATTAAATCTCTGCAATTATAGGTACCAACAACATCCTTAAGAAAACCCTTGATCTTTGAAGCTACTGGTTTGAAGCAGGGATTAAGGGAAATCCTCTGGAAATGAATCCCATCCCTTTCCAGAAAGACGTTCATAAACGAAATCAGAATTATTATTATTGTTATTATTATTATTATTACTATTATTATTATTGTTATTATTATTATTATTATTGTTATTATCATTATCATTATTATTATTATTGTTATTATTATTATTATTATTGTTATTATCATTATCATTATTATTATTATTGTTATTATTATTGTTATTATTATTATTATTGTTATTATTATTATTATTATAATTGTTATTATTATTATTGTTATTATTGTTATTATTATCATTATTGTTATTATTATTATTGTTATTATTATTGTTATTATTGTTATTATTATTCTTCTTATTATTATCATTATTATTGTTGTTATTATTATTATTATTGTTATTATTATTATTATTATTATTATTATTACTGTTATTATTATTATTGTTATTATCATTATCATTATTATTATTATTATTATTGTTATTATTATTATTATTATTATTATTGTTATTATTATAATTATTATTGTTATTATTATTGTTATTATTATTATTATTATTATTGTTATTATTGTTGTTATTATTATTATTATTATTGTTATTGTTGTTGTTGTTATTATTATTATTGTTATTATTGTTATTATTATTATTATTATTATTATTATTATTATCTTTACACCTATTATTATCAGATTTGTTTTACTATATACATAGATTCGAAAAAGTTATCATAAAAAAGCAAAAACAAATACATAACAAATAAATGTTATCAAAGGCAAGATAAGTTATTTTTATACCTAAATAGATAAGTTTTTTAGTGTTTTTATTTTATGTAAAATGTTTATTCGGTTAAAAAATCATACAGTGTTTATCGATATATTTGAAAAGGGCAAATGGCAGCGAGGTTTCTGTTGAATACGTTAAGTTTGGGGAAATGAGTTCAAAACTAAAAACTTATGTAAAATACTGTTAGAAACTTACCCAATATTTGTTACCGTGACATAGGCGGACATATATTCAGTGAATTTCTAATAATATTTTGTATATTTTTTAGTTTGAATTCATTTTCTCAAACTTAACGTATTCAACAGAAACCTCGCCGCTATTTGTATTTTTCAAATATATCGATAAACACTGTATGATTTTCGAACTGAATACACATTTTACATTAAATAAAAACACTAAAAACTTATCCAGTAAGGTAGAAAAGTAACTTGTCTTGCCTTTGATGACATTCATTTGTTGTATAATTGTGGATGTTTTTACAACTTTTTCGCATCTTTGTGTATAGTGATACGAAACCGTTAGGGGTATTTTACTGTTTATTTTTATTTTTTGTATTACGCTATTTTAAATAGCCTTAAATTAAATTTAAATTTCACGATATCTTTTTTTTTCCAATAAATTGTTAGTTGAAAGCACAGAATAGTTACAAAACACCATCCCGTCACCATGGTAAGAATAGCTGAAAAAATAACGGTTTTCTTGAAAAAAAACTTTTCTGTACCTTCACCTAATAGTTTACGGTGTTAATAATTAAAAAAAAATTCATATTTTCTTATATAAAAACAACTTCTGTTTATTAAAAAAATAAAAAAAACGTATACTCTCAATTTTGTTAAAAAAATGTTTTCTTGAAAAAAAAAACCCAAAAAACTTTAACAATTTACAATATAAAAAAAAAAAACATTAATCGGTTGACGTACACGAATCCGACCCCCATTGCCAAATAGGCACCGGCTACAATGTTGAACGCGCCATCCATGTTGTTTATCCAAGTTAAATTCAAATATCACGATATCTTTTTTCTTTAATAAATTGTTAGTTGAAAACACAGAACACTTACAAAACACCCTTCCCTCCTCATGTTAAGAATGGCTGAAAAAAATGTTATATATTTGTTTTTGAACAACTTTTTCGAATCTATATGTATAGTAAAACAAACCGTTATCATCTATACTCCTATAATTTGGGGGGGGGCTGTGCATTGATACACACATTAAAACCCTTTTTTTTCTATTTATTTAAAAAGAAAATACAACTTTGTTATATATGGTTCGTGGAATTGCATTCATCTGCAAAACACGATTTATACTTGCATAATATTAGCGCAAAAAGGTTATAATAAACACAAACCTCTTTCTATATATATATATTTATGTATGCGTATATATATAAAAAGAGAGTCGCAAACCTGATAGACCCTGAACTGGCATCTAAGCTTCAGCCTCTGTCCCATCGACGAAATGTTGCATCCCTCTGCCTTTTCTACAAGTATTTTAGTGGTGAATGCTCTGACGAACTGCAATCACTTGTGCCCCCACGACGCGAGCACCCTCGACAAACCCGACAGGCTACTAGATCCCACCCCCACACTGTAGAGGTCCCTAGATGTAAAAGATCTTTTTACTCCAATAGTTTCTTCCCCAGAACCGCAAGACTCTGGAATTCCATTCCAGGTCCCTGCTTCCCCAACAGTACTGACGTGCAGAAGTTCAAGTGTAACGTGAACCGACACCTTGCTGCCCAAATCCCTACATAGTACCCCAGTAGTTGTTGCCCCTGATAGTAGCCCCCTACACCAAAGTGGCAATTTGCCTTGTTTGGGGTGAAAATGTAATTTAAAAAAAAAAAAAAATATATATATATATATATATATATTTGTTTAAAAATATTTATTAACCAAACTCCCTTGTCAGTATTTGGTCTACGGACATAAAACTGAATATATAGACGTTTTGAACCCATGCAAAAATTTATATTTAGATTTTAGCCGGAGAAAATCGGTGCAAAAGTGTGAAAATGTTTAAAAATGAAATTTGCCAGGCGAAGATCGAACGACGGCATTAAAAATATGCATGCGTAACGTAATAGTTATTAATCTTTAGCCTTGTAATAAACATGTCTTCATAGCTCATCCATTAACGTCACAGGAAAAAGTAGACCGTAAGCTAAATGTTTTGCTTAAGAATCTTGGTGGTGGCGCACAAGTTATCTTTTTTTTTTTTAACTTTTTAAATTATTACTATATATTGGGTCCAATAAAATATAATAATAAATACGAAATCTGCATTAATCAAAATATCACATTTAAGCGTATTTTACAACCGGGCAATGCCAGGCGGCCTGCTACTTATATATATATATATATATATATATATATATATATATATATATATACACAGTACTGTTTCGCAGCTTATCAGTGCGGCTAGACAAGGAACTACCTAAAGCCAGGCTCGAAACTCGATCGCCCAAACGACAGTCGGAGCTTTTACTCGTTGCGCTATATGACTGTTTCTATGCCGGCAGTGAATTAACAATGTTTTGACATTGTCCAAATACTTAAGCTGAATTTGTTTACACAAAGAGCATCGCTTCATACACTAATGGTAATTTGCATATCACTTCCCAAATGCTCAAACTAAGACAGGGAGTATATGTATATATATTATTCCTTAATTGGAATTCATTTTTTGAGATGAGCATTATATGTTAATTTGATTTTTATTTCGGACTATTAGTCTCACCTTTAAGAGGAAGTTGGCCGAAACGTTGTGAACCAATAAAAAGATAAAAAAAAAACAACAACTAATAAAGATGAGACTAATAGTCCGAAATAAAAATCAAACTAACACAGGAAGCATTATATATATATATATATATATATATATATATATATATATATATATATATATATATATATATAGTAAGTTATAAAATATTATGGCGATTAAGCTACACTGAATATTCCGCGTTTCATCCACTCTAGGACTCTTCAGGCTTATGCGCGAATTTTGTGGTTGTTTGTCGTTTTTATATACGCATCTTCTATTGAGATTTTAGTTAGCCAATCAGCTTTCTAGCATCCACCGCGCCCTTCCTATCAGCGCCCTACTAGAAAGCTGATTGGCTAACTAAAATCTCAATAGAAGATGCGTATATAAAAACGACAAACAACCACAAAATTCACGCATAAGCTTGAAGAGTCCTAGAGTGGATGAAACGCGGAATATTCAGTGTAGCTAAATCGCCATATATATTTTATAACTTACTAACTAGCTCTACCTACGTATTGAGCACTTTTGAAGTAAATACTTAAAGTTTATGCATAAATTTATACTTTCGTATATTAATTTTATGTGAGTAAATTGAGTAGTTATATATATATATATTATTATTATTTCTATATTATTATCATTATTCGCTTACTACAGGTTCTAACACAGATCGTAATCAGAGATTGCTCAATTTATTCTTAAATTATGCCATACAATATTGGGGCAAGAATAACATATCCTTTATTCTAGAATGGTTTCACCTTCACTGATCTAATGCAGAAAAGACAATGTCGTATTAGAACAGATGCTACACATTGTTCCTAGCCAATTATAACAGGTTTTCAGTCATTTTTCTTGTATCTATTTCAGAATGATACTGTCTTAAGCTAATAACTCGACACTGGTATTGATTTCTGCATTGATCGTGTCATTCCAAAAAGCATTGGAGAGAGATAAGTAAGAACCACAGATGTGTAAGATCTGCAAGCCCGCAGAGGACGTTCTTCTTGTTCCTAGTGTGATGGATAATAAAATTATGCTGATTTGTAATGTCTCCTATTTTGTGTTTTTGAACTATATATATATATAAAAAAAGCCTTAGGGAAAGAAACGTTGAAAAACATTTTTTTTTCACACTGTCTTAACGCATTTTAGTCTATAAAAATATTTCATTCATTTCAGAATATTTTGGAGTGATGGATAGAGAGAAGAAATCGCTCCAGACAGGGCATGAAGCTACTTTATGCAAAGAGCTAACTAGAACGAAATGTTATTATCACACAAACAGAAGATGCCTTTTAAAGATCGACGCAATATGTAGAACGAAAACAGGCAGCAAGAATGGAGTTCCGCAAGCGTTGACTTCTTGGAAAGAAGCTACTGGAAAAGAAAGCTAATGAGATATCAAAACGGTAAATTGATGAACACCACAATAAAAACGAGCTGGAACAAAGGAAGTGGGCAATAAATCAGACAATTCTAAAGAACCCATGCCATAATAGTATTTATAGAAAAGACTGGGTTTAGCAACATCAAGTCAATGAAAGAAATGGCAGAGAAGGAGAAAAAGTAGGGCCAATCAAATTATAGATACGTTTCTGCATCTTTTCAAGAATTCTAACATGCGACGGAGATTCCCGAGCCCAAATCTGACAACAGTACTTCATACATGGTCTAATAGTATATTTGTAGAGACAAAGACTAGCAACAGGTGTGATAGGGTGAGCCAAAATAAGCAAAAAAAAAAGGGTCCTATCTTTAAATTTGAATAACTTCCACAAAATAAAAGTTAAACTCACCAAACGTTATGTGTGTGTAGACTGCCCCTTCCGAGATTTTTTTGAAATAAACAAAACAAATTTTCGCCGAAAAACACTTCTTAAAACTTACATGAATTTATGAATTTTTAAAAATAGGACCCTTATTTCGGCCCACCCTCTATTTAGAGCGATAAAGAGAAGCGACTGGACAGGAAGTGAAAAGAACTATAAATCTAATACACGAACTTCAGGAAAATAATTTGATGACGAGGAAAGCCTAAGAAGTTTCAGAGTCCATTTCTCATCTAGAGTAGTCATCCATGATGATCTCAGGAAGAAAAAGGGAATACATCAACGGAAATGACATTAGGTGAATCTTAGCAGCAGTAAACGAAACGAACCATGTCGTACTTCAAATCAACAACTGCGCCAATATCAACAGATAATTTAAAACACGGCCAGGCAAAACCTGTAGGAGCGAAGAAATTCCCTTCTTTATTTTATAAATATTATTATTTATAAAATGATGTTGGTTTGTTATGCCTTCGGTTTATGTCCTTTCTATAACTGTAGAAGGTTTATTTTATATTGGTTGGTTGTTTTTGTTTTACGGCATATCAACCCTTTTAAAGAACACTTTTTTAATAGAATATATATATATATATATATATATATATATATATTAAGTCGGTTTCTATTTAACCCATAGTTGGGACCCTAACAGGTACTACTAATCCGGGTCAGAGTGGACCTGGGAGCAATGGCAATTAAACGATGGCTCCATGCTCCCCAAAGTCCGCAAGCTGGGCCTCACCATCGGATATAGTTTAAGGTCATATCCAGGACCTTTATTTTATGTTTCTGAATTATTGAGATGAGGATTGATCGTTATTTAGACTACTGTTCTCAACTTGTGTGTTTAGTATTTTTTTTGCTTTGTACAATTTTTCGGCCGGTGTAACCTCCGATCTTCTTTTGGTGTATTTTGTAGAAATCGGGAATCTTTGTTTCAAACTTGAAAATCTGTACAGAATTTCGAACCGAACCCTCTATGTAATTCGCATGGGTTCATGTTCTTGTTTCGTCAACCAGGACCAGGTAAAAGTCCCAAGTAATTCGCAATTGTATCCTGAATATCGCTCGCACTGTGGATTGAACCTTCAACCTCCAGAAAGGTGTCACTTGCACCTGAATTTTACCAAGTACAGAAATGTTGTGAAAATAACACTGAAGATGAGAACAGAATCTGAATGATCCAAATAACATGAATTTTCAATCCTTATCTCAAAAATCCGAAACAATAATAATAATAATAATAATAATAATAATAATAATAATAATAATATTTCTATAGATATCTCTCTCTCCCCCTCTCTCTATCTTTCATATATATATATATATATATATATATATATATATATATATATATATATATATATATATATATATATACATATATATATATATATATATATAATGCATGAATAACAAAAGTCTATATTCCAAAGTTCATGATGATGACCATCTCATAATCTATTCCTTTCAGTTGACATTTACAATTCTTGACAGTATCTGCTTCGTAGCACATAATGAATCACTTAATTATTATATCAATCAGTGAATATATTTTGCCCTTAACTCATCAGAAGAAATAGTAACACTCAATCCATCAAAAGGAGATAAAATGCGTTGTGACATGATTGAAATCCAAAAATTGGAAGAGAAGTTGTAATCACATTATAATATGTGTACGTTACGCCATTTTGAATTTAGAAATAAAGTCACTAAAACTATTCGTATTGGTCACCATCATGAACTTTGGAAAATAGACTTGTGTCAATCATTCATCATATTGCTTTCTAATTACATTGAGCTTCTTAAATAAGGATTTGTATATATTATAAGGACATTAAGTATATTTCTACACACACACACACACACACACATATATATATATATATATATATATATATATATATATATATAGACACTTTGTATGGACTCAAAAACGGCTTGGCCGATTTTTATTAAATTTCACAATTTATGTACCTGAGAGTGTTCCTACATAGATTTTGTATAAAAATACACCCGATGAATATAGAAAATCGATAATAAAAAAAATCCGATTAAAAAGGAGTGTTCGATTTTGACCAATGTTAACATTTTTATACAACCTAACATCATAAGTGCATTTGAGAAGTTTTAAAACCGCACAAGCAAAAGGGCCTGGCGTATGATTAACAGCAGGTTATTAGATAGGGTAGAGGCATATTCGGAATGCATGTTTCTGTTTAGAGTACAATATAACTAGGATACTTGACATTTGCATTTTAAACTTTAATTAGAGCCATCATATATATATATATATATACACTTGTGCCCGATATTATTCATACCCCACCTTGAAAATGTAGTTTATTATGTGTAACTTTGTAAGAATTTATTGTTTACGTCCATATTGATACATATTCTTAATAAACCTCTTCTGATCATTTTCGTCATTTTAAAATCTCGGGATACTTGTAATAAAAGAAATATACAGCTATTTATAAAATCTGCAATGTTCAAAAATAATCATACCCCCTTATTTTTTCAGTATTAATCGAGTTTCTGACTGTTTGTTTCCTGTTTGATTCTTATTTTGAATGGTTTTATACAACCTTTGATTAATTTCATTTCGTTTTTTGAATTTTTCAGAAATTAAAATGATATCAACTGAAAACCAATAAAAGAATAAAAATTATTAGAATGGGGAAGAAAAAAGAGCTTAGTAATGATCTTAGGACTAAAATTGTGAATTCACATAAGGATGGTTTAGGTTACAAGTAAATTTCCAAGAAATTTGAGGTCCCTACAGCAACAGTACAGAGCATCATCAAAAAATTCCAGAGCCACCACACAACAAACAACTTGATTGGTAGAGGAAGGAAAAGGAAACTGTCTGCTAGAGCCACCAGGAATATTGTAAGAAGTGTTAATGCAAATCCAACCACCACTACTAAGGACATTTTAGAAAATCTGGAGTCTTCTGGCATAAAAATATCAAGGCAAACATTGCAAAGGACTCTGCATGAAAATGGTCTGAAAGGAAGAAGACCAAGAAGGACCTCATTGCACACCGGAAAACACCTTGCAGCACGTCTAAAGTTTGCTAGGACCCATGTGAATTCTCCAGAGTCCGTTTTCTCAAGTATTTTGTGGACTGACGAAACAAAAATTGAATTGTTTGGCCATATGGATGCTTCTTACGTTTGGAGGAAGAAAGGAGAAGCTTACAACCCAAAGAACACCATACCCACGATGAAACATGGTGGTGGTAGCCTAATGTTTTGGGGCTCCTTTTCGGCTAGTGGTCCAGGTAGTTTGGTCAAGATAGATGGAACCATGAAGAAGGAGCAATATTTGGAGATACTCCAGAAAAACATTAGACAGGATGCGGAGAATCTCCATTTAGGACCAAACTGGGTCCTTCAACAGGATAATGATCCAAAACATACTGCCAAAATAGTCAAGAAATGGTTTGAGGATAATCAAATTAATGTTTTGGAATGGCCTTGCCAGAGTCCCGACCTGAACCCTATCGAAAACCTCTGGCACATATTGAAAACTGAGGTTAAAAAGCGGAAACCAAGAAATTTGAGGGATTTGGAGAACTACTGCATTGAAGAATGGTCAAAAATCAGTGTTGATGCTTGTAAAAACCTTGTTGATAAATATCCAAAACGGTTACAGGCAGTTATTAAGAATAAAGGGCATGCTATTGACTATTAGTAAGAGAGGTATGAATAATTTTGAACTAGTGCCATTATTGTTTTTCTTTGTATAATGTTTCAAACTTGCATAATTTATTTATTTGTTGAGTTTAAATTAAATGCCTATGCTTGATTTATTGTCTGAAATTCCTTTAATATTGTCTACCTTCTGGTTTGAGCAATATTCTTATAGAAATCTCAAAGATCCGAGGGGTATGAATAATATCGGGCACAAGTGTATATATATATATATATATATATACATATATACATATATATATATATATATATATATATATATTAGGTTTATAAAATAAACAGTAGGTTCCTTACAGTGTAATGTAAACTACAATATATTGTAGACTATGTCACTGCGGGAAAGCATGTGAGCTTCCTTCCGGTAGATTACCAAATACAGCAGGCAATCTTTCGATTTGATTGAGAAATAGGTTATTTCACGGATTTCGATGACAATAAAAATATTTGATTCTTATTCAACCCCGAGCAACGTTGTGTCTCTCTGCTAGTGTATATATATATATATATATATATATATATATATATATATATATATGTGTGTGTGTGTGTGTGTGTGTGTGTGTGTGGGTGTGTGTGAGGAAGAGAGAGAAAGAGAGAGCAAGAGAGAGAACGTAATGTCTTTTTTGTAATAGAAATATTACCAGTTAACAGTTAAAACATTTAAATAAGTTTCAATAAAGATTCGATTTTTCAAAGAATCCAAAGACACCATTAAATGTTTCGTTAGATTTCATTTTAGATCATGTGGAGCAAATATCAGTTAGATCTAAAAAAAAATAACTTAAATATATTTGAACATAAAGAAGCGGAATTCATATTTGTAAACATTTTTTTTTTGTCGTTTTACAAAACACAAAATAATATTAGACATTACTGAGATCTACTTTCTTTAGCATTTGCATACAATCTTTTGTGTAGTGATTAGTTTGTGGTTTGGTTAGCTAAAACAGGCATGTTAAAACTCACGTGGAAAACAATTAGAACTTTAACAATCTTCTAGCTACCACCACTGTTAAGAGTTTCTCCCATTCTCTATCTGTGCATAAATCTGAATGCAAATTTTATGAACGGAGCTTCTTTCCTATAACTGTTGAACTCTGTTCTGTTGGCCTGCTTTCCAGCTGAATACAATATGGTGATCTTCAAGTCCAATGTAAACAGATTCTTATTGAGCAGTTGCCTTAAATAATCAAATTCTGCCCAATTTTCAATACGAACAATCACTACACTTTGTCTCAGTGACCACTGTTCACCCATTAACCTTTATCCTCGAGTTGTCTTTGAGACTTAATATTCCGCTCAGTCTGAGTTTGCCACTAAAAATACGAACAGTTCCTGCACTATATATTATTCCTAATTGGAATTCATTTTTGAGATGAGCATTATATATATTAATTTATTTTATTTCGGACTACAAGTCTCATCTTTATTAGTTGTTGTTTTCCATTATTTTATTGGATTGTTTATTCACAACGTTTCGGCCAACTAATTCCTCTGGCCTTCGTCAGGTGGTAACCGCGACGGATAGGAACTTCGAATCTCCTAACTGCATTCTCAGCCATCACTGCCATCCGTAGTTGTTGTCGTCTCACCACATTTTGGCCAATTAACCTCTGGCATGCTTTGGGTGGGATTGAAACCGCTATTTCTAAACAATGTTCATCTGGAACTGTAGAGATTCAACGTCTCTATCAACTGCGCCACAGGCCCCGAAGGGCGATCAAGGTTGGATTCTTTGATCTTTCCTGCACTGATGCCACGAAGACAAAATTGGAAATACATCTTCTCGTCACGTGCCAGGAATTGGCAACTCAGTTCAATTTAAGCAGAATAGAAATTGGACTTTGGATTTACTTTCGAAAGCCTCGTAACTTTTAACTTTCTTTTTTTTTTTACTTAGAGTCACCACTTATCAAAGCCCGAAGACCACTCGAGGATAAAGGCTAATGAATGTAAGGTGGTAGTGTAGTAATCGTTTAAATTGGGTAGAATTTGATTATCTATGGGGACGGCTCAACAGGAACTTGTTTACATTGGACTTGAAGGCTGCCATGTTGCATTTAACCAGGAAGCAAGCCAGCGGAACAGCGTTCACCGTGTGGGCAGTTCTGGAGAAAGAATCTTTATTCATGGAATCTATGTTTAGATTAAGACACAGATAGGAAGTGGGAGAACTCTCGTCTCTTTTATTTCCATCTTTAGTCCTCGCATTCCATGTCGATGATTTTGACAAAGGGTAAGGGTAAGAATTGTATTTTTCGGGGTTGGAAGCTTTTAATTCATAAAAACTAGTAATTCTTTACTTTTATTTCGCTAGTTATTTCCCCTAAACAAAACAACTTTCATTTTGGAAACCTCATGGAGTAAAGAAAATAAATCATCTTATTATTTATTTCTTGTTTGAACTTTTAATGTAATATTTCGACTTGCTGTCGTTGAATACTCTGTCACTGTTTGCTCTATATACTCGTTGGCTTGCCATTTATAGGTACTTAATTTCTCTCAATTTCTGTGTAAAATGTTGGTATGCTGGAGTTAGAATGCTAGCCTATAGACTCAAAGGTTACATTGTAATAGGGTTCGAATCTACTAACTGAAAATAGTGTCTGTAGGTATAAAATGATTCTTAATATTTATTTGCAAAAATATTCTCATTTTATATATATATATATATATATATATATATATATATATACAATATTTATTATGATACTATATACATATTTCAAGGTCGTACCATTGGTTTCGTTACGCCGAATCAACGCTATATATATATATATATATATATATATATATATATATATATATATATATATATATATATATATATATACACGCTATATATATATATATATATATATGAATGGAAATGTATAAAAAAGATATATATATATATATATATATATATATATATATATATATATAAAGAGAGAGAGAGGGAGAGAGAGAGGGGAGGGAGAGAGAGAGTCCTCCACGGGCAAACTGTTTCGCTGTATCACAGTTTTCAGTATAGGTAGACCAGTACTCATCCCAAGTCTAGGATTGAAACAACAAACATCGAGTTGATAATCAGTCGCTCTATTGATTAGACGACTGTGACGGGCGCTGCTGACAACAGTGTTTTTTTTATACATACATACATACATACATACATACATACATACATACATACATATAAACAGTAGCCCGATTAAAGGTATCAAAAGTTTCTAAGGCAAAAGAAATGCGATTCGTTGCCAATATTGGAAGTGTAAAAGAATCTTCTTGGACGTCCATGTATTTGGCGAGGTGGAAAACATGTGAATTTGTCTCCGATTTTTCAAGTAGCAGCATTTTAAATTTGCCAAAACTTTAATTCTGGATGACATCCAGATACTTTTTTTTTTTTTGGCATCTCCTGGATGTCACTGGTCATTTTCTGGTAATGATGTATGATAAAGAAAACTATGAGACACCTTATAGTTTTCATTTTACTTCGGTTTTTATATTTCTTCGTTTATTGACAACTACATCTGTACGGTACTGATTTATGTACTGCTTGCACATGCCAGGAGAGGAAGCTGGACACTTTCGATAAGTGCTATCTCTGGCAAGATAGAATTACAAACAATACTGTCCTGGAAAGAGCTGATATTTCTTGCATGTATACCTTGCTGAAATAAAAACTTGTGCTAGCTTAGATAGTATTAGAATCTAATACAGTAGGATTTCAAATAATCTGTTTTATAGCAACTATATGCAGGAAATGCTCTCATCAGTAGTTTATAGATGCATTTCAAAGATCTGACGGTCTTGAAAATTGATCTGAGCAGATATCAAAACTTTTGCCCCTCTTCATTCTGCTTGTGGTCAATGGTAAAGGGATAGGTTTGCTAGCATTCATCTGGCGAGTCGGATTCAGAAGCCAACATTATTAACATTAAGGATCGAGGTTGTCAAGTCAGTGAGTGCGTTTAATGTCATCTCGACCTTACCATGTACTGGAAATGAACGTGACGTCAGACGGTTAGAAGAGATAATAGGAAGCAGTTCTTTGAAAGTTTGTGAAACAAACACCAAATGGAGAAAATGTTTTAACATTGCTGATGGATTAGAGTATCAAAGACCCCATGGATTCATGGCTGAAACGTGCCCTCATCGCTAAAAGAGGAAAAGGCAATGAGAACAGCCTAACAAAAAAAAAAATCATTACTTCAAAGTCTTTTATTTGTGTTGTTGTTTCTATTGTAATATTTCTTGTCTAACGTGAAGGTGTGCCTCCATAAATTTTGTCGATTCTATTTAGAACCATGTGTGATACGAAAAACACAATTAAAGACAAGAACAGCTTTATAAAACAGCTGAATTTTGTTGAAATCTCTTGTAGTATTTTTCTGTGTAAAAGCAAGAAGACCACTACGTTTTCTGTGATGGTAACTGAATTAATTATTTGCTTGGGAAAACTTCTCGAGCCAGATTTATGCTGACATTTTCTTTTTGCTTGGAACTAAGTTTTTTTTTTAATTTAAAGAATGACTTTACACTCTAGAGATTCCAGCTTGAATTCCAGTAAGAATTTATCCCAGGATACGGTCATGGAATAACCGCCTCATTCATGGAGGATAGCTTACTTTATCATGGAATGAATGCCTTATTCAAAGAGGACTGCTTAGTTTGTCATGGAATGAAAGTTTTATTCATGGAGGATTGCTTAGTTTGTCATGGAATCACTGCTTCATTCACGGGGGATTGCTTAGTTTATCATGCAATGCATGTTTTATTCATGTAGGGTTGCTTAGTTTATCATGGAATGAAAGTTTTATTCATTGGGGATTGCTTAGTTTATCATATAATTACTGCTTCAATCATGGAGGATTGCTTAGTTTATCATGGAATGAATGTTTTATTCATGGAGGATTGCTTAGTTTATCAGGGAATGACTGATTCATTCACTGAGGATCGCTTATTTACGTTGTTTAAAATAGTTTATTATCACCCATGAATTCTTTTGTGGGTTATGACTTATGGCTCATGAGATATTAACACATGAAAGTAGAGAAGGTAGCAAAGGATTTGATGGTGTCAAGAAATCCTTGCAAAATAGAGTAAACAACATAAAGAAAAACAGATTGAACTTAGGAAGAAAAATGTATTAAAATACGTCCTCATCCAGGCTGAATTGTGCTGACACTGCAACAAATTGCTTTGTAGTGAAAGTGATTTTCATCGCAAGTAATGTTGATAGTCTTTCATATTCGATCCTTATTTTCAATGACAGGTGCTGGAATAAGCTTCCATCTACCGTTACGTCTCCATAAAACATTCACAACAAAACACTAGCTACCATAACTGTCAACAATTTCTCTTACTCTCTATATGTGCCTAAAACTAAATGCAAATTCCATAAGAAAAGTTTATTTCCTATAACCGCCCATCCGTGGAATTCTATACAGTGGAGCTGCTTCCTAACTGACTACAACATGATTGCTTTCAAGCCCAATGTAAATAATTTCTTGTTGAGTCGTTCTTTTAAATAATCAAATTCTACCCAATTTCTAATATTACTAATTAATACGGAGTTCTCACCAACCACCTGCCACTTCATAACCCTTATTCCCGATCGGCTTTCTGGTATTGATAAGCAGTGACTCTCTTGTAAAAAATTTTTTTTGTCTGTCTTTGACTAGTGTGAAATATCATTTTCTTTGGCCAGTAATCAGATATTGAATGAACGCATCTTAAAAATTAATATTTTTGTCAGTCTGTAATTAGCATTGTAGTTGGTCTGTCACATTTCAGTTTGAAATAACATTTTAGATGCATCTATGTATCTCTTTAAGAGTTTGTCACGGTGTTTTGAAATAGCATTTTTACATACATCTCTATATAACGCTAGCTCCATTCATCAATCATTTCGTCAGTCTGCCACACTTTAGTGTTAAACGGTACGTTCGTCAGTCTGTCACACGTTAGTTTGAAAACGTTCGTCAGTCTGTCACACTTTAGTTTGAAATAGTACGTTCGTCAGTTTGTCACACTTTAGTGTGAAAAAAGTACGTTCGTCAGTCTGTCACACTTTAGTTTGAAAACGTTCGTCAGGTTGTCACACTTTAGTTTGAAATAGTACGTTCGTCAGTCTGTCACACTTTAGTTTGAAAACGTTCGTCAGTCTGCCACCCTTTAGTTTGAAACGGTACGTTCATCGGTCTGTCATACTTTAGTTTGAAACAGTAGGTTCATCAGTCTGCCACACATAAGTTGGAAATAGTAAGTTAGTTTGTCAATCATACTTAAATTTGAAACACTACGTTGGTTGGTCGGTCATACATAAGTTCGAAAGTACGTTCGTCGGTCTTTCCTGCTTAAGGTTGCTATTACATGTTCATCGCAATTTAAATGGACGCATCTTCATATATTTACTTTCTTTTTTTTTTTTTTTTTACAAAGGCGTCACCACATTATCAAGGCCCAGAGGCCACTCAAGGATAAGGGTTAAAGAGTGTACAGTAGAAATTGGTCAATATAGTAATCATTAGTAATGAAAATTTGGTAAATTTGATAACTTATATGGAACGGCTCATCAAGAACTTATTTACTTTAGACTTGAACACAACCATATTGTAGTCAGCCGGAAAGCAGGAAAACGGAAGACAATTCCACAGGCGTGCAGTTCTAAGAAAGAAGCTTTGTTCATGGAATCTACGTTTAGGTTTAGGCACAGATAAAGAGTGGGGGAAATTATTGATAGTGTTTACAGCTAGACGAGTGTTTCTTGTGAAAGTTTGGCGAGGGGGGACCATAGATTGAAGCTCAGTTGAACACTTTCCATGAAAATAACGATACATCAGAGACAAACTCGCAACATCTCTTCTGTGAGATAGAGGTTGCAAGGAGGAGAAAAGGACATCTCCTACGAGGCTACGAAGTCTATTTTGAACTCTATTTACTTTCTTTTCAATCTTTCTTGGTTTCAATAAGAAAAAGGTCAGAGGAATGCCCTGTATGTCCGACACGATCAGCTCAAATTTTACCTATATTAATTGCTGAAGACGTGTCCTAAATAGGTCTTGTTACAGTTCCTATTAATTACAAACTTTCTAAGTCTCACAAAAGCAAGCTAAAGTCTTTAATTCTCTGAATTATGGCCACATCTTGCCAGAAGCATAATTTCTTATTATGTCTAGTCACTTTTCATTTTTCAAACTGGCCGAAAATATCTCATTTCTTAGAGATGACTTGATATTAAAAATAGGTGATATCCATTCCGTCGTTGACTTCAATCTATTCTTAAAATCAATAAATACTTCTATAAACAGTTGCAGTGTCGACGCCAGGAGCCAGCGGACTCCCTCTGAAGTCTAGGAGATGACTATGTAAACAAACTTACTATAGCTGAGGCATCAGGAGGTAACGGTGGCTAAATGGTTAACTAAGGGGGATTGGCAACCTGAATGTGCCAAGTTGGCATCAAGTTCGATCTACAGAAACACTTTCACTTTGGATGTTGGCAACTTTTATCTGGTCCATTGCATAAATACTCAATGTCTTTCTGGAAAGAATTCTAACTACGTTACTGTTTAGTGACCACTCGGCGCAGGAATATGTTATCCAGTTGAGACGTTCTTCGGTTTTATGCAGTGAACTAACTATATAATGCCGTCCGTCCAATATTCGTCCTTCTCGTGTCCTCACCTCGATACCTACCTACGCGATATTGTTTACTCAAGTCATCTAACCATTTGACACCTTGTCTCTGACAGGGGTCGTTTTCCAAGTGGATTACTATTGTTATTCTGCTTTCCCTAAAAGGCACTGTTACAATATTTTTTAGTGTAATGTTCTGAAACTAAACATGGCGTACACTTCTAGAGGCACCTGATCAGACACATGATGGAAAAATATGGGAAAAACCAATGCCAACACTAGAATCATCTGATTCATACGAAATGAATTAATTATTTTTTTCTTTTTTACAGATCATAAAATTAATCATATATTGCAACCGTAATAATGGTTTCTTTGAAAAAAAAAAAAAAGAAAAGAAAAGAAAGAAAAATGCAGTAAAATTTAGTCAGAAATCTGAAATACTTGATGAAGTTGAAATTTGAGAGAAAGCTAATTCGGTACTAAATCTTGATAATTTATAGGTGGAGGGGTGTTAGGGTTAATGCATCGAATGACAAGGCCACCATTCACGAACAAATACATAGATGACATTGCAAAGGCAGAAGGTGGGTTCCCTCTATCGAGCTAGAAGACTACTCATGCCTGAGAGTATCCTGTAACTTTACAAGGCCATCATTCGGCCATGCATGGAATATTGTTGCCACATCTGGGACGATGCATCTACCACTAGCCTCCCCCTCTTGAATAAAGTCCAAAAAGGAGTTGTCAATCTAATCGGTCCCACTTTATCAACTAAGCTCCAGCCCCTGTCCCATCGCCACAATGTTGCATCACTGTGCCTGTTTTACAAATATTTTAATGGAATATGTTCTGATGAACTCGTTGCACTTGTACCCCCTCGACATACATATCCCCAACAAACCCACTTAGCAATAAGATCTCACCCCTTCACTGTTGATGTCCCTAAATGGCAGAAAGCTTTCTATTCTAATAGTTTCTTCCCTCGAACAGCTAGATTTTGGAATTCCTTTCCTGCTGTCTGCTTCCCTGACTGTGCTGATATGCAGAAGTTTAAATGTAACATAAACGAATACCTTGTTAATCTTTCCTAGACATGACACCAAATAGTATCCCCTTACGTCCAAGTGACAATATGCTTTGTAAGGGGTGAACATGAGTAAAAAAAACATTTTTTTAAAGAAATACAGATACGTTTCATCTTTCTGAAATCATCAGTGTAGAAATAACCATCTGTGCACGTCACACGATTGGAACACCATAACTCAAGTTATAAATAACTCTAAATCCGAACATACTAACCAATGAGGATAACGTTAATGGCTACAGATAATATTAGAAATAATTTATATATATATATATATATATATATATATATATATATATATATATATGAGTACACCCCCTCACATTTCTGCAGATATTTAAGCATATCTCTTCATAGGACAATACTTACAAAATAACACTTTGACACAATAAAAAGTAGTCTGTGTGCAACTTATATTATAGAATTAATTTATTTCCCCCTTAAAAATAATTCAAAATATAACCATTAAAAGATATACACCTGCCAACAAAAGTGAGTACAAGAAACTACATCCCTAAATGTCGAAATTGAGTATTGCTTGTCATTTTCCCTCCAAAATGTCATGTGACTCGTTAGTGTTACTAGGCCCATGTTTGCATAGGGAGTAGGTCTATTCAGATTTGTAGTGCAGCTCTCACACTCTCTTTTATGGGTCAATGAAAGTTCCAACATGGCATCACATGGCAAAGAATTCCCTGAGGATCTTTAAATACATATTGTTGTGCTATATGAAGATGGCCAAGGCTACAAGGAGATTGCCAACACCCTGAAACTGAGCTGAAGCACAGTGGTTAAGAGCATCCAGCATTTTAAAAGAGCAAGGTCCACTCAGAACACGCCTCAGGTAGGTTGTTCAAAGAAGCTGAGTGCACATACTGAGCATCACATCCGAATGAAAGCTCAGCATAGGAGTGCTGTCAGCATTGCTGAGCAGATTGAAGACATGGAGGGTTAGCCTTTTAATGCTCACACCATACGTCGCACTCTACATTAAATTGGTGTGCATGGTTGTTACCTCAGGAGGAATCCTCTTCTGAAGACAAAACACAAGAAAGACCACAAACAGTTTGCTGAAGACATGTCAACAAAACAAATGAATTACTGGAACAATGTTCTCTATTTGATAAGATGAAGATTAATGTTGGGTTTCAATGGCTTCAAGCATGTTTGGCAGAGACCAGGTGAGGAATACAAAAATAAGTGTGTCATGCCTACAAACAAGTACAGTGATGGAAATGTCATGGTCTGGGGTTGCATGAGTGCTGCAAGTGCTCAAGAGTTACATTTCCCTGAGGGAAACATGAACTCTAACATGTACTGTGAAATACTAAAGCAAAGCTGAGTCACAGGGTCATGTTCCTGCACACCTCCAAGACGACAACTACTTTACTGAACATGTTAAGGGTAAAGGTGATGAATTGGGCAAGTATGTCTGGAATCCAATAGAACACTTTTAGGGGATCATCAAGTAGAAAGCAGAGGTGCGCAAAGTCTCAAATATCCGCCAGTTCCGCAATGTGGTCATGGAGGAGTGGAAGAGAATTCCAGTGAAGCTTCATGCCCAGGAGAGTAAAGGCAGTTTTGAATAAAGATGGTAGTCACACAAAATATAAAGAGTTAACATTGTGTATGTAAATAGTAAGAACTTTCCCTAAGGGGTGTACTCATTTTTGTTGGCAAATGTTTATCTTTTAATGGTTATATTTTGATGGTTATATTTTGAGTCATCTTCATAGGATAACGCTGTTATATAAGATCCACACAGACTACTTTTCATTGTGTCAAAGTATCATTTCGTCAGTGTTGTCTCATGAAGAGATATACTTAAATATCTGCAGAAAATGTGAGAGGTGTACTTACTTTTGTGACACACTGCGTATATATATATATATATATATATATATATATATATATATATATATATATATATATATGCGTGTCTGTGTGTATGTGTGTGTATGTGTTAACAGCTACAGCCATTCTTCTATAGAGAGGAAGATGCATTGTAGCTTTTGACGGATTTTCTTTTTATTAATCATTAATTTACTCAGATTAGAAGCGGTTACAAATAATTATTTTAATAATATTGAATATATTGTATATGAGAGATTCAAGTTTTTGTCAAGGGGCGAAACATGTTTATATATGATGATTTGCCAATTCTCTGGAAACTGACCATGCATTATTTGTTCACAAACACTGCATAATTCCAACAGGATTTTGCAGAGGCAGAGACAGAAAAGCAAACACTCGAAAGGAGCGTGATGAAAAGTTACATCTTGTAACAAAAAGTTACAAACTTCATAACTGGCTCGAATCGATTATACACTTTAACATTGCACATCCTTTTTCTAATAATGGACCAAAACAACTGACCTTAATGATTGACCGAGATTTACAAATATAGGGTTAACATCCCAGATACTTTTACTTTTAACAAATTCGGCCATTGATTATAATGAATTATTTGTGACGTAGGCATGTCAGCTGTAATGACCTTCCATAACAATGAAAAAAATCAGTAGAGGCCCCAGGATGAGAAAACACCAATAGCAGCAGCAAATCGAATTACCCTTTTCATAGCAATTCAATCTTTGACACCTTGCTGCCTGCTTTATCCACATGACTCCAACTCTCCTCTTCAGTTTCTGACTCCTGCGGTTTCAGTTCTGGCTTCTATTCTTGCAACTTCCAATTTCTGCAGCTCCAGCTCACTCCTGCAACTTCCAATTTCTGCAGCCCCAGCTCACTCCTGCAGCTTCTACTTGATTTAAGGAGCTAACAAGAACAAAAGATGATTATTGCAAAGAGATACCCAAATGCCTTAATTTTGAAAAGACCAAGGCTAGGGGTAGGAGGAAAACAGTCAGCAGAAAGAAAGTTCCACAAACCTACAGTTCTTGGTAAGAAGCTACTGAAGTAGGAAGCTGTATTACAATGAAGTATAAAAACAGCGAATTGATGGTGACCACTATACCAACGAGTCAAACAAGCTGGAACAAAGGAAGCAGGGAATAGATAAACAAATGTTATAATAGTATTTATAAGAAAGACTGAGACAAGCAAAATCATATCTATGAAAGAGGGGTTGGGAAGAAGAAGAAGAAAAGGTTGGGATAAACAAATCAGATACGTTTCTGCACCTTACCGAGAACCCTCAAATAGGGCAGAAATTTAGCAGCTTGTTAGATATTGGGCGAATAAGTACACTAGTATATTAAATGGTTAGTTAGGAATAGTTTGCAATGAATGGTCAGATGAAGTCAACTTAATGAATCCGAGGTGATAATTGCTAGACTATAGGAATATAATAAAAACAAATATAATGTCACATGGCTCAAAGAGAGTGCAAGAAAGAACAGTACAATTCACTTGTGAGAATGCAGTGCATAAACCTAGATAATGATAAAGGCTGACAAAATATAATTAATTAATAATTTCGATTGCTCTCTCTCTCTCTCACTTTCTGACTCAGTTCCCACTAGTCAATGATTTGGAACAAAGTTCAAATTGAATACATGTTCTCAATCTTCCATCAATCCTTGTCTTGAGTGTGTCCTTTTTGGAGCACGAAAAAAATTATTTGTAGGTGTCAAACTGTGCCAGTATGTATTTACAGAGAATTTGTTCAAACATAAAGACAAAATTGTCACAGACAGAGCTTCTTTGCCAATTTCAAATATATTATTGCTTTCAGACCATCCATAGATAACTAATACCTGAACATGCACACATAAACATATTTGCTTTTACCTGTAGTAATAAATATTTCAATAGTATAGCATGTATGTTTATGGTGAAGAAGCATATCTAAAGTTCATTTGTTATTTAACCTATAAACGTTAAGGTCACCATTAATATATTTCAAAATAGTGAGAAATATTATTTACCTTAAATTAAACCAATTTTGTTTCTCTACAAATCATGTACTCTTTTTTCCACCACAACGAAAAAAAAACTTTTTTTTAGTCCTTCATTTTTGTATCCTTCCTGGCATCTAGCATTAGGAAGAACTTCAATAGACAAAACTTCTATACAAAGGCTATCTACATATGTAACACATTGCTACAGAACTGCTTCTCTGCCAACTACTAATAATAATCAAACACAATTAATGCCATTAATTAATGTTAGTACTTCTATAGCGTTCTTCCTTTTCGACTGGCATTTATTCCCATCTCATTAACACTTATCCTCGGGTTGCTGTTGGCCTTGATAAGTGGTGACGCCAAAAATAAAAAAAAAACAATAGAAATAAATAAGGAACCGATTATGGAATCATCATTTGTTAGATTTAACGGCAGCTGCAATTCTTAACTAAAAAAGAATATTTTCGATCAATCTGCTTCCAGCTTCCTCAAATCCCCTTGACAAGTCAACGTTATATTTACGTGTAACGTTTTTGGGTTAGCTATTGGGTGAGTAAACCAACTAGTATATATAGGACTCCAAGAGAGAGTGAAAGAGAGAGAGAAGTGGGGCCATGCAATGTACATGATAGGGGTTGATAAAATATAATTAATTTATAATTCCGATCTCTCTCTCTCTCTCTCTCTCTCTCTCTCTCTCTCTATCAATCTATCTATCTCTCTATCTATCTCTGCCTCACCTCCCACTGGTCAGAGATTTGGAACGAAGTTCAAGTTGAGTAAATGCTCTCAATCTTCTATCAGTCCTTCTTTTCAGTTCGTTCTTTTCAAGGGATGAAAGAACTTATTTGCAAACGGAACTCTATCAGTCAGAAACGGTGATGTAAAATGCCTACAAGAAAAATATGCAGCAACCAAAGTAGGTATGCAATTTGTGAACATTAATGGGTTTTGTTTCTGAATTTTTTAGATGAGGATTGGTTATTCGCATTATTTGGATTCATCAAACTTTTGCTCTCATCTTGAGTGTGATTTTCACAACGTTTCGGTTGATGTAATCTCCAACCTTCTTCAGGTGTATCTTGTCAAACTCAAGAAAGTCCCTGTTGAACTCGGGAATTTGGACCGAAATTCAAACAGAACCCTTTACTTATTTAATAGGAGTAGCATGCTTTTGTTTCATCAGCCATGACTAGATAGAAGTCCTAAGTAATTTACAATTGTATTTTTCGATCGCCCACAATGAAAATTGAACCTTCAACCTTCAGGAGAATATCACTTTTACAATTGATTTTTCCAAGTACTCTAACCACTGTGCCACATGTCCTTATGGACTGTGAAAAAAATAAAGAGTTCCATTTGAAATTCTGTCCAAACTTCCGAGTTCAACAAGATACACCTGCAGAAGGTCGGAGGTTACATCGGCCGAGAAGTTGTGAAAATCACACTGAAGATGAGAACAGTTAGGAAGAATTTTAATGGACAAAACTTCTATGCAAGGGCTATCCACCTATGTAATACATTGGTACAGAACTGCTTCTCTTCCAACTACAACTTAGTTATTTTTAAATCCAAATGTCTGTCATGGACCGCTCCAAAAATGATCAAACATAGTTCATGGCATTAATTAATGTTAGTACTTCTGTAGTGGTCTTCGCTTTTGGCTGGCATTTATTCCCGTCTCATTAAGCCTTATCCTTGGGTTGCTGTTGGCCTTGATAAGTAGTGACGCCAAAAGTTAAAAGATAGAAATAAATAAGGAACAACTTATGGAATCATCATTCGTTAGATTCAACGGTAGCTGCAATTCTTAACTAAAAAAAACAATATTTTCGATCAATCTGCTTCCAGCTTTCTCAAATCCCCTTGACAAATCAACGTTATATTTACGTGAAACGTTTTTGGTTTCTGTTTATTTACACAATCAGATTAAGAGCGTGGCTGTTCGCTGGCCATCGAACTGAGCTGATGTGACGTTCTTCAAAAGAACCTTTCACATTCTTCGCACTGTTGGGAGATGCATTATCAGCTTGAAAATGACATCCTCAGCACCAAACATATTTTATATTGATGGAATTACAAAATGATCAGATTAGATCACTGAAGTTAAGCAACGTTGAGTCTGGTCAGTACCAGATAGGTAATTAATTTGGAAATTCCAAGTGCTGCATATAAGAGGATGTTGACACCTTTTTTTTACATAGGAGTCACCACTTATCAAGGCCGGGAGGCTACTCAAGGATAAGAGTTATAGAGTGTACAGTAGTCAATGGGATAATATTGTAGTAATCATTAGAAATGAAAATTTGGTAAATTGGATTACTTAACGGGGTGGTTCATCAAGAATTTGTTTACGTTGGACTTGAAGACAACCAAGTTGTAGTCAGCTGGAAAGCAAGCAAATGGAAGAGAGTTCTAAGAAAGAAACTTTGTTCATGGAATCTACGTTTTGATTAAGGCACAGATAAAAAGTGGGAATTGCAAAATCCTATCATCGTCATCTCTCCTAACAAGGATATGCATGTGACTGGGGACTTCTTGTGAATGCATATGGTTAGTGTCGGTGCAATTTGATTTCATTCCAATGGGTAACCCACTACTGTGGTCTCTGACACAACATAAATTCGCATATAACGAAATAGCTACATTATATTTCTCTTTGTCTGTCTGTCTGTTGCACTTTTTCTTGGAATCCAAAGTATAGTGATAAGAAACCATTGGCTTTATATTACAATGAACTATGAGGAGCGTGCAATAAGTAATGCGCCTGACCCACTTCCCATAGCAGTAGAGCAACGAAACTTGGCACAGTTATTAGTCTTTCTCTACATAGGAACCACCCAGAGTTATGCATTTCTCCCATCGTTTGATACAGTTCTGGAAACCGTTTTTGTAGAACACCCCAGGTTAGTCCTCCAACCATGACGTAACTTCAGAAATCAAGGCCGCATCATCTGGGAAACGCTTTCCTTTCAAAAACAACTTCATGGCTGGGAAGAGGTGAAAGTCAGACGGTGCAAGGTCAGGAGAGTAAGGAGGATGGGGAGGATTTCATAACCACATGCCCATGCTTCTGATCTGGCGCCTTGCGAGTTGTGGACTGAAGCGTTATCCTGCAGGAGGAGGATACCCTTGCTGATCTTGCCCCGTCTCTTAATTTTGATGGCTTCCCTTATTTTCCTCAAAAGTGAAGCATAATAGGCTCCTGTAATTGTGGTACTCTTTGCCAGGATATCTGTCATCACTACTCGGTCCTGGTCCCAGAAGACTGTGAGCATGACCTTGCAAGCAGAAAGCTGCACACTTGCCTTCTTTGGAAATGGTGAGTCCAAGTGCTTCCACTGCATTGACCGAGCTTTGGTCTCTGGATCATAGTGATGGACCCAGGTTTCATCCTGTGTTATCAGTCTTTTGAAAAACTTTGACTCATCTTCTTGGCATATCTCCAAATTCATCCTCGAGCACTCGACGTGTTCTTGCTTCTGGAATCGATCTGGCAGACACCTTATGCATATGCAAATGGTCATGAATAATAGTTTCCACAGACCCCGTACTAATCTTGACATCTTGGGCTATTTGGCGAATAGTAATGCGCCGATCTTCCAAAATGGCAGCCTCAACTTGACGGACAGATACCTCATCAATGGCAGAAGGGGGGGGCGACCAGGTATGGAAGCTGTTTCCACAGACTTCCGGCCATGTTTGAATTCACAATGGGAGCGTTTTACGAGGTCATATGATGGAGCATTATCACCATGAGTTTCTTTCATTTCATCAAAAGTCTTCTGTGGTGTGCGTCCTTTCAAATACAAAAACCGGATCACTGCTCGACATTCAACAAGCTCCATTTCACACCTGACTCAGTTTAAACACCTGTAAAACAGAAACCACAATTTGTTCAGAGCTGTAATTTGCCACATAACCCGTAGACATATAAATCATTGCACATGCAAAAGTATAGCTAGACCAGACAACTGGAAGTGAGTCAGGCGCATTACTTATTGCATCCCCCTCGTAGCAAGAAAAAAGAATGAATAATAATTGTTAGGAAATCTTAAAAGTAAACGTGCAACTCACTACATTTACATTGTTTTCTTTGCTTGAATGAACAACTCTTCATCACGAAATATAATAATAGTAACGAACTCCAATCTATGGTCCCCCCTCGCCAAATTTCTATGAGAAACACTCGTTTATATGAAACCACTATCAATAATTTCCTCCACTCTTTATCGGTGCGTAAACCTAAACGTAGATTCCATGAACGAAGCTTCTTTCTTAGAACTGCACACCTGTGGAACTCTCTTCCGTTTTCCTGCTTTCCAGTTGACTAAAATATGGTCGTCTTCAAGTCCAAAGTAAACAAATTCTTGATGAGCCGTTCCCCTTAAGTAATCCAATTTACCAAATTTCCACTACTAACGATTACTTCGATATTGTCTCATTGACTACTGTACACTCTTTAACCCTTATCCTTGTGTGGCGTCTAGGGCTTGATATGTGGATTTATTTCTTCAGGTACAACTCTCTTGCGACTCTCAGACCTTTCGGTTCTAATCAAACTCAAGAAGAATGCACTTCAATATAAATACTAACCAAACCCATCTTTGCTTAACTTCAACGATTCAATGAAAACTGGTGTTTCAGCATGATTTTGTCTTACACTTTGTTAAGAACGACGAAATATTTAAAGATTGATGGGGATTTTCATGTGAAGACGTGCATTGAACTTTCAGGATGATTGATCTCTTGCGGTCAAACAATATGGCAATGACCAGACAAGGTTCCAGCTGAGATTATAATAAGGTTTCCCTTCCCATTCCGATTTGTCAGAATACATCCTTCTTGGTCATTCCTCCGGCTTTGATTGGAACCAAAAAGTCTGAGATTCACGAGAGAGTTGAAATTGAAGAAATACATAATTTATCGAGCCGCAAAGACGAGGAATAAAGTTTAATTGGTGTTGAGAAATTTGTTGATATTTTCGATGACAAACGAATTATGAATAAAAAGGCTTGTTTCTAATTAGATTCACCGAACCTGATGCATCAAATGAAATGATTAGCATAATATCATTAAGCTTATTACTAAAAATAAATCATCATCATCAGTCACCCTTCAATTTAGCAGCATCGGCGACCACGGCTCTCCAAATTGTAGCGCCATGGTAATTTCAGAAAGAAAAGTAAAGACGGTAGTTACCCTTGCTTTCCGTCTTGATTCGGAGGCGCATCTTCCTCAGCAAGTTAAATGCATCCCCAGATACCAACCTGGAAACTTATACTACTCTGCGCGGTACATACAGCGCCTAGTCTTTTCAAATGGTCACCCATATGGTATTGGCCAGTCGTTGCTTAACGTCGGTGATCTGACGAGAACCGGTTTGACAACGTGATTGTGCCGTATAATATAATACTAAACAAGTTATAAAAAAAAGAAAGATTTTAAATACTTTTTACTAGACGTTTATGTCCGACAAAAGTTATATCCCATTGACTTAGAATAAATGCTTTATACCAACTTGATATTTGAATATAGTTAAATTTGTGCTCATTTTTGCATTAAATACCAATCCCTATTAATTATTAACTGTGACTCCAACGCATGCCATAATATTCAGTTTGCTCTATCTTATCAAAACAAAGATCCATACCATATTTTATCTAGATCGCAGCAATACTTTCCAAGAAAAAGTGAACGTAAATGTAATATTGAGGTAACTAATTCCTAGTAATCCTGAGGTATTCCTAACTGTGCATCGAATGGAGACCATAATACTTAGTTGGTTACACCTCATCATAACAAAGGCCCATACAAAATTTCAGCCAGATCGGCCTAGTAGTTTCCGAAAAAAAATGGGACAGAAAAACTAAGAGAAATATAATATAGATGAATAGGATAATAGTAATTACTTTCAGAACTTTTGTAACTCTTGCTTTCCTGCTATCGTTATTTAGGATATTTCTAACGAAGAGAATAAAATTGTTTTTTTTTTTTTCTGTGTCGGAATCTATCCTTCTCACACTTATTGTTGACTTTTTTTTTTTACCTTGAAGCGATATTTAAAAAAATAAACACTTTACACCAGGTGGCGTCATGCTTTGTCTGATGCGATTTCCACTTTAAAAAATTCATTCTTAAATTAAAAGTATCTTTTAATTCATACTAATTGTTAAAGAAGAAACAATTTCTTCTAAACTAATTTTTTTTCTGCTCAGGATTTTATTTTCACTCAGATCCATCCTTATCAGTTCTTCCATGTTTCTCTTCGTTATCTACTAATCCAGGCACCCTGATAAATTCTAAACGAATGAAGTCGCCTATTCTACACTCATAAATGCTTACCCTGTGAATTAAATAAAAGGATTTCGTTTGAAATTATGTGCAGATGTCTTACGTTCCACAGAAAGATTCTCGAGTTTGGCAAGATACACCTGAAGAAGGGTCCTGGATATGACCTTAAACTATATCCAGTGGTGAGGCCCCAGCTTCTGGGCTTTGGGGAGTGTGGAGCCACCCTTTAATTACCATTGCTCCCAGGTCCACTCTGACCCGGAGTGGTAGTGCCTGTTAGGGTCCCAACTATGGGTTAAACAGAAACCGACGTGAAAACAGCTTGCGGCCTTTGGAGAGTGTAACTGTAACTGTAACTGCATCAGCACTAACCATATTCCGGTTTAACCGGCTTCCTCCGAAGGAGGAAGTTTCATGGGAGTATATCCCTGTCAGGGAAGATGACGACGTTAGGTTTTTGGAACTTTTTGCAAGGAGATGTCGACGTCCTCCGACATACAGCGCATGAAATTTCCAAATTGGTCACCCATTTTAGTAATGACCAGGCTCAACGTTGCTTAACTTCGGTGATATGGCGGGAACCGGTGTGTCAACGTAATTATGCCGTACTTGGGGAGTGTGGAGCCACCCTTTAATTGCCATTGCTCCCAGGTGCACTTTGACCTGGAGTGGTAGTACCTGTTAGGTTCCCAACTATGGGTTGAATAGAAACCGACTTGAAAACAACAAATATATTCTATTAAGAAACTTTTTCTTCAAAATCTTTGGATTCGGCATTAAATAACCTGAAAAGGGTTGATATGCAGTAAAACAAAAACAACCAACCAACTAACCTGAAGAAGGGTGGGGGTTACATCAACCGAAACGTTGTGAAAATGATATTCAAGAGGAAATCAATAGTTCGACGAATAGAAATAGCATGAATAACAAATAGTCATTCTAAAAATCACTTATCTAAAAATTTCAGAAACGTAGAAATCAATAATAATAATAGACGGGAGTATAAAAGAAGATTAATCTCCTATATATATATATATATATATATATATATATATATAATTTGATTGCAGAAATTCCCCTCTGGATCAAATTACGGTAGGTTTGCAATAACAGATGCCACATACAAATTTATTATGTCTAAATTTTTATCCACCATATTATGTAACTTTTGAACGCTGTTACAGACACATTTATTCATTATATTAAAATCCTATCTTACTCCCTACGATCGACATCATCACCATTGTCAAGATCTATCGTCGAAGTAGTTCGTATTTTTCCATCTACCTGAAAAGTCCTCCCACTCTCGCAGTAAGGACCGGGTAAATATATAACCATTATAACTATATTGAGCTGACACCCTTATTAATTGGATTAAACACTCAGACACCTACAACTATCATTGCATTTCACTATTCGAAAATAATAATTTCTCCTTAATAACAATCCGCCTATTCATATTGGTTGCGACCATGAAATTCTATTATTCCGGATTGTACACTAACGTACAAAAAACGAACACTGCAGCTCTTTATCAATATGACCGAACAACCATCACGCATTGTTATAAATCATTTATACTTTACTATCGTCGCTTTTCCTTTATTTTACAGACTGATTTACAGATTTACTTATAAGTTACACATGCCGTTATGCATTATTAAGGTTAACATTATTTACACATTGTTACATTAAAAAAAGTCGCAGTTTTCTTTATATCATATCCGGTTTTCACGTCCTAAATTAATCGATGCTAAAATGAAATGATCTCTTTTTAAATCGTCGCTTTTCCTTTATTTTACAGACCGATGCTAACAAAAATTAATCATAACATTTAGTTAAAAGTTACACACCCCATTACGCAGTATTTGGATTAATATTATTTACACATTTTTATATTTAAAAAATGCATGGCAGTTTTTTAGATCATAAGCGATATCCGCATCCTAAATTTAGCGATGCTAAAATGAACTGATCTTTTTAAAATCATTTATAATTCATTATCGTCGCTTTTCCTTTATTACACAGACTGATGTTTACAGCAATTAACCATAACACTTAGTTAACCATAACACAAAAACATGCCATTACAATCAACATTATTTACATATTGTTGCATTAAAAAAAATAAATTCGCAGCATTCTTTACATCATATCCGGTTTGACCGTCCTAAAATGAAATGGTCTCTTTTGAAATCATTTATATTTTACTATCCTTTATTTTACAGACTGATGTTTACAAAACTTAACTATTTAGCTAAAGGTTACACATGCCATTACAAAATATTGCGACAATAATTTCTCGGTGATGGTCACAAAATACGTGTTCAATTCAGTAAAACCTTATAATTGAAAACTGATCACCGACGAAAAAGTTTATTTAAAAAATTTACTTTTTTCTTATCTGAAAATTAAGTTTGTAAATTGTGGGGTTTAAAGAGAGGGGGAATTTATATAAACGTCCGCCGAATCTCTTAATAAAAGAGAGTTGTAGTAGCCACCTACATCGAGCCTTGGGGTGATTAGGAAGAAAAAAAATTATTTTTCACTTTCGAAATCATAAAAGTTATTTCATCTTATATAAAACACATCTAAGCCTGAATTGCGCCCAGATAAATTATCATTTTCATTACTTTCATTCAGTTTGTATTTGACTACATTTATGCCAGCTTTTTTTACTTCCTTTGTCTGTCAAATAATTTATGCCGCTGGAGTACAAATTTTCGCTTTATTACATTGCCTACGGATATACTTATTTGCTTTTTTTACTCTAGTTTTTTTTTTAATTCTCTTTTCAGGACTCCTTTTCCATACTGCCCAGACATTAACTTTTTTGAGGGGGTAGATTTTTTTTACCTTACTACACTATTTCCTTTAAACTGGCGACTTCTATAGGTTTTAGCCTATACTGAATAAGACAATCCATTTTAGCTTTGGTGGAGACAAGTAGGTTTCGAGAAAAAGTGACATGCATTATGTACTGTAATTCACTGTTCCATACACACACAATAAAAAGTGTACTTCTCTCTGCACAACACTGCCTCCGGAATTCAATTTCTTTTAGTTTATAGTCTTTGTGGGTGGGTATGCTGACAACATATATCAAGGTTGAACTTAGAGCAAATACTTGGACAGTCCACCCTCATAAAATGAGGTGTCTATTCCGAAAGCTATTCTTACCATGGCGAGGTTGGTCATGTCTATTCCACACGACGTTCTTAACATGAGGATATTAGGGGTGTCTATTCCGAAACCCATTCTAAACCTTAGGACGTTGGGGATCGGCCACCACCAACAACTGTAGTTTATTTTTTTTTTACGAGGAGGAGGCATTCTTCAATAAGGCAACGCCGGTTAACGGGTCATGCTAGTAGTAAATATACTAATAGCTCTAATAATATATAAAAGACGTAAACAAACAACATAAATAAACATCAAATAAAAATAAAAAAGGAAGGAAAAGAAAAGAAGAGGAAAATGAATTAATTAATAAAAACTATAATAGCATATCAAACAAAACCCCAATCATAACAAATGAAATTATATAAATAAACACATAAGGTAAAATAAATAAACAGACAACCTCAGTCCCGGACCGTGTTTCCATGGCTAGACACGGATTTTTGCTGATTAAAGCTGGTTTCGAATATTTACCCGTAAGACCCCGATAAAATTTAACAAAAGAATTAATTAAACAAGGACACATTATGTATTAATATGTAAAAATAATATAATGACTAGAACGCCAGAATTAATAGCAATACACAGACATAATATTGATAGAAAGATCGAAATAAATTTAATATTAAATCTTAATATAGCTATATTCGCCGCTTAGCACCGTTTCTCTGACAACATATGAGTGGACATAACGATCGCTGCTAACACCGTTGAACTTTCGCCCTGCATAAATTGCACTATTTCCCATTCGTTAAAATAGAAATAATAAATTTTACAAATAAACAAAAAAGATGATGATGATAATAATAATAATAATAATAATAATAATAATAATAATAAAAAAGAAAATATTACGTACAAATAATACAATAACTAAAAGAGCAGAATTAATATAAAGCCAGCTAGGCTGAAAGATAAGTCCTATTCTCTGCTTAACAGCTCAACTTATCCCACTCCTGGTTCATTCTTTACGATATTTCCCTTTTTTTATTATTACATGCGTTTGTTTCATTTTGAAAAAGAGATTTTATTCGCGAAATATTAAAGACATCTACCATACCGGTTACATCAAACAGTAAGTCCATATTTACTGATTTGTGTGTGTGATTGTTTTTGAAAAATAAATAGATATACGAAGATTTATAAACTCTACAAAACCTTCGTTCATTTGTTAGTTTTTTGCTCATTCGTCACATCGCTTCAATATTTTATTTATATTTTTTTTATACTCTCGAATAAAAAATATTTTTTCATAGAACCTATCGTAGGTATTTTTTTTATCAATGAAATTACGAAGAATGTTTTCTATCATGATGTTTCCTTTTTTTCTAGTGTTTTAAAATTTGATCAGCGGTCGGCATATTCCGGCAATTTAAAGCTGTCGAAATGTGCCAACACAACATTCACAGAAAAAAAAGAGTCATTTTCTACAAAAGTGCAAAAAAAAAAAAAAAATGCAAAATACAGAATACAATCAATTTTGTCAAAAATAAAATTTTAAATGTTAATATTTATAAGATGCGTCCAGTCATTCTGCATCTTTTGCAGTGAAAATGAAATTTCAACACAAGTGTGAAAAATTAACAATGAAATATATACGAAAAACAAAACAATTGAATGAATCGAAAAAAAGCACATAGAAAGACGTTGCCAAGGCTGCTGCAAAGAAGGTGTATTTCCTCTACCATGCTAGAAAAATACACCAGAGAGTATCCTATATTTTTACAAAGCCACAATTCGCCCATGCATGAAGCATTATTGCCTCATTTGCGCAGGTGCATCTATCAGTAGTCTCTCCCTCTCAGACAAGATCTAAAAAATTAATTATTAATATAGTATAACCATATAGATACACCGGTTCCCATCCGATCACCGAAGTTAAGCAACATTGAGCTTGGTCATTAATAAAATGGGTGACCAATTTGGTAAGTACAGGCG
The DNA here is from genome assembly GCF_053919585.1 of Euprymna scolopes. NCBI lineage: Eukaryota > Metazoa > Mollusca > Cephalopoda > Sepiida > Sepiolidae > Euprymna > Euprymna scolopes. The sequence goes on from NC_136511.1 coordinate 66,869,823, forward strand.
CTGTATGTAAGAGGACGTTGCCACCTTCCTGCAAGAATTGCAAAAACCTAACATCGTCATTTCCCCCAACAGGGATATACATGCGACTGGGGACCGCTTATTAATTTCATACTTCCATGGAACTTTGGTAAAGGAAGTCTGTTAAACCCGAATCGGGTTAGTGCCGTTTCGCACACACACACACACACACAAAGGTCTAAAAATGTCTCAAATCTAATTAATCCAGCACTATCGGCCAAGCTCCGTTTCATCGCCACAATGATGCATCTCTGCGCCGGCTTTACATGCACTTTAATGGAATGTGCTCTGATAAACTCATTGCCCTCGCACTCTCCCTTGACGTTCACACTTTTGACTAACCTGACAAGCAGCAAAATCCCACCCCTTCAATGTTTAGGTCCCTAGAGGCTGGAAAGTTTCTTCCCTCGAACTGGTAGACTTTGACATTCTCTGCCCGTTTTCTGTTTCCTTGACTACTAACCTGCTGAAGTTTATATGTAAGGTGAACAAACATCTTGTTTCTCAACATTCCAGTCCTCTATTGGACACGGTCCGAAATAGGCCCTTATTTTTAAGCCTTCTTTGGAGTAAAAAAAGTAAAAATATGGTGAAAAAACATGATAGGAAATTTCATTACTATTTAATGGAGATACTTCATTGCTGGTTTGCAATAGAGAGGTGGGGTCTCACAGCACACCATAGTACATGAAATAGAAGAGCGTAAAAAAACATTGCAACCTCAAATAAAGTAAATGATGAGAATTCCTTTTTGTGTTTTTTTGTTGGGAGGGGGGGTAGTTTTCAACTGCAAACAAGCTTGTGTAGGAAAGATGTTTCCAGAAATACAAAAAGAATTCTTCACTGGAAAGACAGATAAGTGTTTCCTATTTCGCCTTATGTGACTTGGTTTCAGCACAGAAAATGGGTTGAACATGTTATAGTGGTACTAGTACCATCGGGTAGTTCCTTTATAAATGACAAGCTAAGCAGTGATTATATTAAATGCAGTGTTGGGATAAAGTGGTTTGCAAATGAATAGTACCTTTTCCGATTTGATATCCAAAAATGTCTTTGACTGGCTTCCATTCATCCTAGCAAAATCTGCTAGAAAGAACTTATTGTGCCTTGATAGAGTTCAAAATAGACTTTGTAGCCTAGTAGGAGATGTCCTTTTCTCTTCCCCGCAACTGCTTTCTCACAGAAGAGATGTTGTGAGTCTGACTCTGCTTTATCGTTATTTTCATGGCAAGTGCTCGGTTGAGCTCCAATCTATGGTCCCCCCTTACCAAACTTTCATGAGAAGCACTCGTATAGCTGAAAACACTATCAATAATTTCCCCCACTCTTTATCTGTGCCTAGACCTAAACATAGATTCCATGAACGAAGTTTCTTTCTTAGAACTGCCCGCATGTGGAACTGTCTTTTGTTTGCCTGCTTTCCAGCTGACTACAATATGGTTGTCCTCAAGTCCAACATAAACAAGTTCTTGATGAGCCGTTCCACAAATTTACAGAATTTCCATTATTAACGATTATTATATTGTCCAATTGATTACTGTACACTTTTTAACCCTTATGCTCGAGTGACCTCTGGGCCTTGACAAGTGGTGATGCCGGTGTAAAAAAAAATGTAAAATATAGCCCCTCCATAATGAATGACCTTCCATATCCTTTTCAAGATTACTTTGTCAATAAACATAAACAGAACACGCCGTACCTAGAGGAGTAAACCTTGACCGAGTATTAATAGTCTTATATATTTGTTTGTCCCCTCTTTAAGAGGTTAGATCCTAGGCTAGGTGAAGTTTTGAAAAACTAGCACACTAGGGAAAAAATGCCTGATCCGCTATCTTTAAATTCTACTTCTTTAGGAGATGATTAGCAATAAACTATCCTCCTTCTGAAAGGGTTCAATTATTTTGTTTTATGGTATCTCAACCCTTTATGGGTTATTTAATGCCGAATTTAGTCATTATGAAAAAAAATTCTCATGCTTCAAGTTCTTTATATTTTCAAATATTTATTCATGGTTTTTGGTCTAGTTGTTTTGTTCATTTTTGTTTTTGGCCATGATTGCATTTTGCAAAGAGAAAGGACAAAAAAACGATAACATCAATGTTTGGTGCTTTTTAAGTTTGGAAATCCGCATCTTCAGACAGCTTGATCTGATAGCACCAGTTCTTCTCAAAGGGAGAAGTTAAAGCCTGGGAGATAAACTCCTCAGCCTACATAGAACCATGAATTAGTCCCAACAGCAACAAACCCACTGCCGGATTGATTGTCAAGGACGTACCCTCGATTGGTAGAGTTTCTTATAGATGAAGTACTATGAAAACTAATTCTTTAATCCCAGCAGATTATCTGGGTGGTGGTTGATCATGTAAACAACTTGAATTTTGTTGTTGTGATAACATGTAGCAGAAGTCTGTCATTTCTCTTTTTCATCGTTGTCATATACTATTTCAAATTGAAACATGTCAGACCAATGAAAATGCTATTTCAAATTTAAGTGTGACAGACCAATGAAAATGTCATTTCAAATTTAAGTGTAACAGACCAATGATAATGCTATTTCAAATTTAAGTGTAGCAGACCAAAGAAAATGTTATTTCAAATTTAAGTGTGGCAGACCAAAGAAAATGTTATTTCAAATTTAAGTGTAGCAGACCAAAGAAAATGTTATTTCAAATTTAAGTGTGGCAGACCAAAGAAAATGTTATTTCAAATTTAAGTGTAGCAGACCAATGAAAATGCTAATTCAAATTTAAGTGTACCTATTTACTATGCCTCCCCACGAGACAGAGTTAGACACCAGGGTCGTTTTTTAACGTGGAGAAAAGGTACAAAAATAAAAATTTGTCTCAGTCGTGAAGGACGGATCCTCCACCGAAAGAGAACAAGAAATGGAAGTGCAGCATCCGAAGAACAGATACTACACTTTGACCTTAACCAAAAGGTCAAAGCAGACCAAAAAAAATGCTATTTCAAATTTAAGTGTGACAGACCAGTAAAAATGCTATTTCAAATTTAAGTGTGACAGACCAATGATAATGCTATTTCAAATTAAAGTGTAACAGACCGATATAAATGCTATTTAAAATTGTAATGTGACCCAGCAATGAAAATACTATTTCAGATGTAAATGTGACAGATAACGAATAATAATATTTCACGTTTCAGCCTGACAAATCACTAAAGATGCTACTTCAAATTTAATGTAACAGATAATAATAAACATGACAGACAGATAATTCACTTTTCAGCCTGGCAAATCAGTAAAAATGCTATTTTAAATTTAAATGCAGTAGACCGATATAAATGCTATTTCAAATGTAAGCGTGACAGACCACTGAAAATGTTATTGCAGACTTAAGTGTAACAGGCCGATGTATATGTTATTTGGAATTAAGCATGCCAAACCAATGAAAATGCTATCTAAAATTTTATTGTAACAGATCAATATAAATGCTATTTGAAAGTTAAGCCTAACAGACCAATGAAAATTTATTTAAAATTTCAGTGTAACAGACCAATATATCTAAAGGTTTTAACCTGACAGACAAATGAAAATGCCATTTTAAATTGAGTGCAACAGACTAATGAATATGATATTTTAAATTTAAATGTATCAGACTGCAATAAATTCTATCTCTAATTTATGTCTGACAGAGAAATGAATATACTATTTGAAATTTAAGTGTAACAGACTGATGTAAATGATATTTCAAATATAAAAATGTCAGACCATTGAAAATACTTAATTTATTTATTGCGGACTATTATCCTCATCTTCTGTTTGGTTATTGTTTCACAACGTTTCAGCCAACTATTCCTCTGGCCTTCATCTGGTAGTAATCGCGATGGGATAGAAACTGCGAATCTAACTGCCTTCTCAGCAATTACTGCCTTCCATAGTTGTTGTCGTCTCACCACGTTTTGGCCAAGTAAGCCTCTGGCCGTCTTTGGATAGGATTGAAACCGCTATCTTCAGACAAATGTTCACCTGGAATAGTAAAGATTCAATGTCTCTATCCACTGCGCCATGGGCCCCGAAGTCAATAAGTCAGTAATTGTTGAGAATGCAGTTAGGAGATTCAGAGTTCCTATCCCGTCACTGTTACCACCTTACGAAGGCCAGAGAAATAGTTGGCCGAAACGTCGTGAGACAACAGCCTAAAAAAGATGAGGATAATAGTCCACAATAAATAAAAGTTAATAAATAATACTCATCTCAATAATGAATTCCAACTAAATAATATGAGTGAAAATGAAACTGCGATTCCAAATTTAAATGACGGACCAATTTCAATGCTATTTCAAACTAAGACGTGACAAACCAATGATAATACTATTTCAAATTTAGACCAAAGAAAATGCTATTTTAAACTGAAATCTGACAGACCAACTCAATGACCAACAAAACCTCTTATAGAGATGAAAGAAAGCATCTTAATATGGTTGAACGAAAATAACTGGTAAATATTGAATAGAAAATACTTGCCAACTCTTATACTTTAACCGCCAATTCGAAAAAAGCAGTTGAGGTGAGAATTGGCAAAAAGGAAAGAAGTGAGCGCAAGGATAGAACATAAAACCAATTATCCCTGCCATTAGTTCAAATGAAAAGAATCAAATGCAAGGAGAAAACACGATTCTATTCATGTACTCTACACACCCTCTCCCCTACACCTAACTTCATTCATCTTTTCACCAGTATTAAACCACCTCAAAACATTTCAAAATGACAAAGACGCCATTCCTTTTTGGTACAAAAATGAGTTTATTCATTTGGATTACAAATTTGATTTCATGACCTTCTCTCCACAGGGGTGACAAAAATATTCTCCAGATAGACACACATGAACCATTGACCATTTCGACGATTTCAACAATTTAATTATGGCAAATAAAAAATTATATATAATAAAACCATTCAATGAAAAGAAATTGCAACCAAAAAGTATTAATGGTTGGAATATAAAAAAAAAGGACAGTGAACACGAAACATACAATCTTTTGATCATAACAAATATTTCTATCGAATCAATGAGTTTATAGAAAACAGGGTTTAAGGGTTATTAATGTCCATCGCCATATTTCTTGGCATAAAATGTTTCTATTAATTTGTAAGAGAGTTTCCAGTTTTCTGAACTGATTCCTAACTTTTATTCTTTGTGATTCTGTTTATTAAATAACCTTTTTCGCAACAAAGCTGAATATAAACAATGTTATAACACCCTCCATTGTTTGTGCGATGACTCACAAATGGAATCAAAATCACAACTGGAAAGTTTTAATCAAAGTTATATTATTCATCGCAATAATTATTTGGAATAAAGATTTATTTTATTTTAGAGTAATTTTTCGCTTTTCCTTTTTCTTTTATTTATATCTATTTGGAATAAAAATTTATTTTGGAGTGTTTTTTTTTTTTTCTTTTAACTGCAAGTTGAACTGATTATTAACTTATATTCCTTTCGATTCTATATATTAAATATGATATGTTTTGGATGAAACCGCAAAAGCATTGGTGTGATGAAAAGGTATTTGTCCAGGGTAAAAACATTGGTTCAGTACAAAAACATTGATTCGGTAAAAAAAAAAAAAATTAGTCCAGTGTAAAAGCATTAGTCCTGTACAAAAAAAACATCGATCCAGTACAAAAGCATGGCTTCAGTATATGAGCATTGGTCCGGTACTAAAGCACTGATCAAGAACAAAAGCATTAGTCTAGTACAAAGGTATAGCTTCAGTACAAAACATTAGTTTGATGCAAAAACATTGTTTCAGTACGAAAACATTGGTCCAGTTCAAAGGCAATATGGTCAGTACAAAAACATCGATCTAGTACAAAAACATTGCTTCAGTACACAAGTATAGCTTCAACACAAAAACATTGCTTCAGTACACAAGTATAGCTTCAACACAAAAACATTGCTTCAGTACACAAGTATAGCTTCAACACAAAAACATTGCTCTAGTACAAAAACATTGTTTCAGTTCACTGGCATAGGTTCAGTACAAAAATATTGGTCCGATACAAAAGCATTGGTCCAGTTTAAAGACATAGCTTCAATACAAAAACATTTTTCTAATTCAAAAGCATTGGCTTAGTACAAAAAATTGGCCCAGTTCAAAAAGAGTTGCTTCAGTACAAAAACATTGGTCCTGTTCTAACGCATATGTTCAGTGCAAAGGGATTAGTCTTGTAGAGAGACATTAGTTTTAAAAAAAAAAATATTGATTGCAACCATATATCTGGAAAGGCAATAGAAAGGTTTGCTTTCATTTGAAATTATTATAATCTTCTCTTGATTGAGTTTCTATACAGTGTGGTCTAATGATGAACTGTGTTATGCAAAAGATATGTTTAAAGATGTTCTTCTATAGATATTAATAGTTGTTTAACAGTGAGAATGGGAACAACCTCTCTTGGTGACGATAAGTCTCACATATTTCACCAAACTTTTATCTGTGAAAACTTCCATGTTATGCAGGTATATATAGCCCAACCACTTGTGAATACACTTGTTGCATTGAGAGAAGGGGGAGGTAAATCGTGTATATATAAGATATTCTGGAGTGTCTTTACATGTATGCATAAAAAAAACGTTCGGGTGTATATAACGTCTCGTTTGTGTCCGTATGTTTTTTTTTTTTTTTTTTTTTTACACAGTGATCACCACTTATCAAGGCCCGGAAGCCACTCAGGGATAAGGGTTATTGCAAGTACATCACGTTAGTGAGGAGATTTTATGAAGTGTTTAATTAGGGGGGCGGTTCATTAGGAATTTGTTAACATTAGACTTGAAGACATCCAAGTTGTAGTCCGGAGGGAAGCAGGCAGACGGAACAGAGTTCCACAGGCGTGCTGTTCTAAGAAAGAAGCTTTGCTCATGAAATCCGCGTTTTGATTTAGGCACAGATATAGAGTGGGGAAATTTTTCACAGTGGATTCAGCTAGACGGGTGTTTTTCGTGAAAGTTTGGCGAGGGGGGACCAGGGATTGGAGTTCAGACGAGCACCTGCCATGAAAATAACGATAAAACAAGGATAGGCTTGCAACGTCTCTTCTGTGGGAGAGGGGTTGCAGGGTAGAGAAAAGGGCATCCCCCACTAAACCACGAAGTCTATTTTGTACTCTGTCAAGGCATGATAGGCTGTTTTTGGCAGCTCCTGCCCAGATATGGCAACAGTATTCCATCCTTGGCCGTACTTGGCTTTTATATAGATAGAGAATTGCATCAGTAGTGAGATATCTTCTGGAGCGGTAGAAGGATCCCACCATCTTTCCTGCGACCTTGGCAACAGACTTGATGTACGTGTTCCATTTCAGATCAGGAGTAAAGGTCAAACCCAGAAGCTTGTCAAAACACGGGGCCTCACCCAGACGAGAGCCATCCATCACAATTGATGCCAGCTGGGGATCAGAGCGTTGATGATGTAAGGATAGGAGTTTGGTTTTAGATGCATTAAAGGTAACTAGCCACATCTTCCCCCACTGAACCACGCGCTCGAGATCAGAGGAGAGAGAATCCGAGAGAACTTTGTCATTTACAGCCTTTGATGTGTTGCCGTAGATGGTCGTGTCATCAGCATAGATGTCAACGAATGATTTAAGTATGTGTTTAGGGAGGTCATTGATGTAGATCAAGAAGAGAGTTGGGCCCAGGATTGACCCCTGAGGGACTCCAGCATTTATATTGCAGGCCTCCGATTTTTGTCCATCTACCACTACTCTTATGAGCCTATCGGAGAGAAATGATTTAATGATTGAGAAAACATTTCCAGTTATACCGTAGCTGGAAATCTTGTGAAGTAGACCCTTATGCCATACTTTGTCAAAGGCCTTTGATATGTCAAGAGCAATTGCCCTAGAAAGGAAGCCTTTGTCAAGAGATTCACTAATCCTGTGGGATATAACCGTCAGCACATCTGCAGTAGATCTTGCAGAGCGGAAACCATATTGTGTGTCACTAAGAAGGTTATTCCTGCTGAAGTGGTTGACTATTTCTCTATTTAATATTGATTCCAGTAACTTACTCATAACACAGAGAAGACTTATTGGTCTGTATTGAGAGGGAGATGACTTATCACCTGAATTCTTAAATACAGGGCAAACTGATGAGGTCTTCCAGGGGGTCGGAAAGCACTTCTCTTTAAGGCAGCGCTTAAATAGTTTTGTAAGTATGGGAGCAAGTTCTGGTTGAAGCTTTTTTAACACTATAATTGGGATGCCATCAAGGCCAGTTGCTTTACTGGAATCTAGGTTTTTTATTAGCTTGGCGACCTCATGCACGGATATTTGTATGTTACCTAGCTTGTTCTGTGTTATAGGAGGAAATATGGGGAGTTGATGGCCTTTGTCACATAGGGTAGAATTAGCTGCAAAGTTCTTTGCAAATAGTTTGGCCTTGTCTGACGCTGACGAGATAACCTCTGGTCCATCTGGTCCATTGATAATGGTTGGGATAGAACGCACACTTCTGTTCAGGATCCTATTTGTTATTTGCCAAAACTGGTGGGAACCAAGCCGCTGATCAGCTACCTTGGATTTAACAGACTGGGCATATAGCTCTCTTGCATTTTTTATTACTCTTTTACAGTGGCTGCTGGCAGTCCTGAAAGCAGCTTTAGTCTCAGTGCATCTATTACGTTGGTAGTTATGGAAAAAGTGATTTCTGTGCGCGATAGCAGCAGCACATTCTGGGGAGAACCATGGCTGGCTGTTAGGTTTTTGTTGGAATTTTTTAGATGGTATGAATTGGTCTATGCCTACAATTAACCATTCGGTCAGATCTGATACTATAGAGGACACTTCCTTTTTAAACATGGAGTGCAGAGGTAAATCAGATATGAATGTACGGAAGCTATCCCAGTCAGCCATAGAGTATCGGTATACAGTACGGTGGAGGGGTACGTCTGATGGCTTCTTACATTTTGTTTTTATCTTAACTGATACGACGGAGTGGTAGGAGGATCCTAAAGGAGAATGAACGGTACATGAACATAGCTTAGGGGAAGTTGAAAGAAAAAGGTCTAAGAGGCTTGCATATTGATTGGGTGTATCGGGCACACGGGTGGGTTCACGAACAATCTGAGTGAGGTCATAAGCAATGGCAAAATCATGACAAAACTTCCCCTCATCATCTGTCTTATTTGAATGGGTCAGCCATTCCACGTTATGGACGTTGAAGTCACCACAGATGTGGATGTTAGCCGAGGGATGTGAAGACAGTATGTGGTCTATTTTCTCAGATATGCTCTTAAAGATAGTAACTCCGCTGTTGTGGGGCCTATAGAGGGCAAATATAAATGCAGTGGTGTTAGCAAGTGCAACCCTGAAGCACATATAGGGTAAATTAGGATCTTCTCTAGAGATATCCCTGCCACATGGGAAGCCATCCTTAATGTAGGCACATATTCCATGCCCATGGCGATCTTGGGAGTCAGATTTAGCTGTTAAATTGGAGTATCCATTAATTATGAACTCATCTAGGGAAGTGGTCGGCCCTATTCCAGTTTCACATAGAAATAATATGTCCGGTTTCGTCTCCTGTAATTGGGTTTCAACCTCTGGAAGGTTGGAACGTAGACCCCTGATATTGGAGAAGGAGACCTGGTAGTAGGGGTCTACGCTGGAAGATGGGGTTCTAGGTTTAATCGAGTTTTTATTCTGGAGATATTTCATGTTGAGGTTTTGGGATTTGTGGAATAGGTCGGCATACTTGGTTAGAGCAGTACAGAGAGGGAAAGTAAGAGAGAAAAAGACAAGGAAAAATTTTTTTTTTTTTTATTTGTAGCACACGAAAAGGTAAAGCCGTAACAATTACCCACTAGTATGGCATCGAGAGGCCCCACCAGAGACTACTGCATGTTCCAGATCCACTCACCAAATGGCAATACAGCAGTCCCAGTACTTTGCGCCTGCTGATAGGACAGCCTCCTTAGTGGTTAATCCAAGGTTCGGGTCCCTGACTATCAGGCGGATAACGTCAGCCCAGACAAAACGTTTACCTCCAGCACCCTTACTAGTGACATGGCAACAAGGACAGACAAAAACAGAAAAATATCCGACATCTCAGACTACTGGTCACCAAGTAGTACCGACCTTTAAGCAGCTTTTTCTTCACCCTTTGTCAGAAACATCACTCATTGAATGAGGACTGAATGACAAAATAGGAGAAGCGAGAGTTACTGGAGCTGCCGATAACACATCCACTGTATTATCTACTCTCCATATGTGTGGGAGGAGTGTTTTACATATACAGAAACAGCATACCGTTTGTCATCGAGCTATTTTTTCTTCTTCTTCTTCTTCTTCATAATAATAATAATGCCGGACAATGTTGGTGATTTCATAATCTTTTATTCTTCAATTATTCTATCGCAATTGCAATTTCATCGTTGTTGAATTTTTTATATATCCTCACCCCCCCCCTCCACACGCAACTCTTATTGAGTGGATTACCTCATTCCATATCCGGTCCGACCAGAGTCGATACTCAACTGTTCAACCCAACCACCTAAACTCACATCCACAGCTAAAACTATTTTTCTAATTTATTATGTCATCACCTGATAGTTTTCCCATAATTCCTTTGTTATTGTTCCAACATTCTAAACTGGCCACTTGATTCCAAATTCCTTTCCCAATTGTCCAAGTAAAATTCCATTCTATCAAGTTAACATGCCTAATTCATTGTTTATAAATATTTAATTCTTTTAGTTGATATTCCATTTAGACTTACGAAACACAATCATAATAATCGACTAGTTTATTTTATGGCATTGACTGGAATCAACAACATAACATTCGTGCATAGTTACATCTGCACATAGTTGCTTCATGTATCTTTTTCCAGTCAGCAAAGAAATAGCTAAAAGAAAAGTGGATTTAAAAAAGAAACCGATGAAATATTTTTTGTCAAACTCGGGAATCTGCATGTTCTCTCAAAGAAATTGATTTCTTTTATCGAGGCTTTATTGGAGCTATTTATCTTTCTTGACCTTATGTGGTATATAACACATTCGGGTAGTATTCAATTTGGATTCTTCGGACTACTGCTCTCATTTTGTGTGTCATTTTCACAACGTTTCGGTTGATGTAACCTCCGAACTTCTTCATGTGTATATTATAAAATTTGGGAATGTTTTTGTCAAACTCGGGAATCTGCACGGAATTTCAAACGAAACCTTTAGAAATTATTATTAATGCAAACAATTTTACCATAAACAGTTAGTGAAAATTGAGTTTTTGGTTATTGTCCCTAGATAAAACCCGTGATTCAAACTAGCGCTGATATAAAGCAGTTAAGATATACACGTTCAGTTTACAGAGGGAAGTCATGGAAAATATGTGTTGAAGTAAAATAAAATGAACCTGAGAGAAAGAGGGATAAATCAGCGCGGAAGTCAAATTTTTTAAAGCCGTCAACCACATGTCAGCATTTAAAACGGACGTTAAACAGATGATGATGATGATGATGATGTGACAAATGGTCCCGACCTTCAAATTTTTTCATTTATATTGTGTTTATGAATTTGTGAGATGAGAATATAAACTGGTATTTGTCTAATGCAGGTTTAAAAAGGCATTCTTTGTGTGCATGAAATATATTTAAACTAGCAGGGCTACCCGGCGTTGCTCGGAACCATATAAACAATGAGAAAATTGAAGTTGATTTTGAACATATTTGTTATTCTTAAGATAGAGGAATTTTTAATGTCTATGTATCATTTGCTATTTCGAACAAAAGAATATTTTACCTACCTAGGACGGGTATTACACATATGAAATAATTTATGTTTAGAAAGCGAATATTTGTGTGCGTGAAATATATCTAAATGGTCCGTATCATTTGGATTCTTTGGACTACTGTTCTCATTTTGAGTGTCATTTTTTTTTTATAACGTTTCGGTTGATTTAACCTCCGACCTTCTTCAGGTGTATATTATCAAACTTTGAAATGTTTTTGTCAAACGCGGGAATCTGCACGGAATTTCAAATGCAATCTTTTATTTAATCCATGGGGGTAGCAGGCACCCATTCCATCAGACATGACTAGGTAAAAGTCATAAATAATTTGCAACTGTATTTTGAGTGTCGCTCGCACTGAGGATTGAACTTTTAACTTCCAGAAAAGTGTAACTGACAATTGATTTTCACGAAGTACTTTTTCTGCTTCAATCTCCAGTGCAGGCAGGACCCAAAATACATCTTCAAATTATTCACTATGCCAATTTTCAAAATACAGCTGTTTATGTTGTGTGATGAGTTCATAATAGACTTAAAGTTGCATAGATAATAGCTAATGAGATGCTCTGGGGTTATTCAGGCTCATTTCTGCAAGTGCCTGCCATCAATCCCAACATGCCATGTCAGGAATGTTTCACTTAAATTTAAAATGACATTTTATCTGAAGTATTATGCTTGAGTTTGGAATACTATTTTATTGGATTTATTATGCTTAAGGCTGCAAAATAACCTTATTTGATGTAGCATGCTTAAGTTAATATACCATTTTATTTGATATATTATGCTTAAGGTTGACATTCAATTTTATTTATTATATTTTGCTTAAGTTTGAAATAACATTTTATTTGGTGTATTATGCATAAGTTTGAAAATAGCATTTTCTTTGTTCTGTTATACTCAAGTTTAAAATAACATTTTCGTGTGGTGTATTACGCTTATGTTCTAAATAGCATTTTCTGTTACTCTTATATTTGAAAACCCTTGAGTGCGGAAACTAATCCACATAAGCGACAAACGCTAATCAGATATATAGAAATTGTAACAGAAGTGAAACAAAAATTACAACTAAGAAAGCTGAAACTGCAAAATTGTAAATTGATTACAAGAAAACAAAAAAAAACTGTAGAATCAGCATTGACTGGCACAACAGAAATAGTCGAAGGGAAGGAAGATGGGAAAACTGAGGATGGAAAGCATTAGCCAGGCCTCCACTGGATGTGTGTGAGGAAGACTGGAACCTTGAGGAGGCTTACTGCCACCCAAATTTCAGTGATAAGTATTTTCTTTGCCTGTTATTCTTAAGTCTGAAATAGATATCATCTACTACAAAAAATATTTAGTTTTTATTTATGTCAAAACCTAGACGTTGCTAGATATGATAATATATATAGTGCTTCTATGAATGATAGCTATGGGGATGTGCTGAAACATGCATAAGGTCTCCTGGGGTTTGTTACCGCAAATGGCTATCATATATCTATTGTCTCAAATACTAAATTATGAAGAATTGGAAACGTGGACACCTGACGTTCTGACTGAGATAGGCCACTAACTGAAACAGTGTTTGTCAATATTTCTGGTTTTAATGAACTGGAATCTGCTGCAGGGATAGAAAACATTTTGGAATTCTTGACTATATGAAAGAGTTAGTGGCATTCCATTGCAGTGTACGTGCATTATTACATATTTTTTTTTACTTGTGTTCACCCCAAACAAGGCAAGGGATTACTATTTGGAATCACGTCTACTTGGGACTAAATGAGGATATGAGCAACATGACTGTTCATATTTAAAACTCAGTATATTAGTACAACCAAGATGCAGGAAACCGGGAGAAAATTTCAAAGCCTAGCCGTCTGAGGGAAGAAGCTATTAAAATAGAAGGATTTCCAGCATCTAGAGACCTGCATATTATAGGGGTGGAATTTTGCTACTAGACAGGTTTGTCGGGTGCATGTACATCAAGAAAGAATAAGTGCTATGAGTTCGTCATAGCACATCCCATTAAATTACTTGTAAAACAGACACAGGGATGCAACATTACGGTGATGTGACAGGTGTTGGAGCTTGGTTGATAGTGTGGAACATATTAGATTTGTATATTTGAGCGGCAATTTTTTCTCTTAAACATGTTTCGTTGAACAGCAGGGATGATTCCTGTTTGTTTCTCTTGCTATCCGTCTTTTCCATTTGGTGGGCCAATGTTCAAACGTTCTGTTTGACTGTAAAAAAGAATTTGCTATAGCCGCAAACGTTTTCAACTTCCATGAGTCGTCATTAGGCGTATGATGAATTAAAAAATTGCGTTTAGTGAATTTATTCAAAACGTCAATTAAAGTCAGTTAAAAACAGTTAAATGTACCCTCTCCTTCTTCATATTGAGCCTGATTGAAGTTCAGTTTGTTTCTACAAATGAGTAAGGCTTCTATAATGGGGAGGCGCAGGTTACAATGTGAGACGTCTAAAATCGTGTTATTTTTTAAAAATATATTTCTGTATTTATTTTGAAGGCGTCACGTGCTACTAGATATTAGTAGATGGAGCTGTTAGGGGAAGACAGGTGATACGTAAGCCGTTAAGAAATACCTATCCAAGTCATGCTGATATATGAATTGATTTTGGATACACGTTCTCCTATAGGACATTTGAAAACATAGATTGGAGATGTTTTGCACACTGTCTAAAAGGGAGAAACTAGTTATAGATGCACTAGTTATAACAATACTCCACACATGAGTGAATTGTGGCTTTATATAGATACAGGATGCTTTCAGATGTGAGTAATTTTTTAGCACATTGGAGGGAAAACACCATCTTTGCTGCAGACTTGGCAATGTCCTCAATGCATTTGTTGCAATTCATGTTGCCTGTGAATGTTAAGCTGCAGAGTTTAAAGGATGAGGCATTGTTAATTATGGCCATTAGAGATTTAGGAACAGTTATGCTCAGTGTGTTCTTAGCACTTGCGTCATACACAACATGAACTTTCTAGCTAGGAGTCAAGTGTAGTATCTGTTCTCGGTCAAAGAAGGATAAATCATTTTTTTTTAATTTTTGTCCCAATGCAGAGTTTACATGTTTAGTAAGCTAAATTTTTCTCCGCATAAAAAGTGATATATTTCTCTAACTCTGCCCTCGTGGGGAGGTAAGTGAATATGGACGTGGATAGATTTATGTATTTGAATCTATATTTAATAATAATTTCAATAAAAGTGAGAATGTGCGTATATGTGCGAGGACAATTCTCAACCTATACACTTAACGAATTTTTGATCTACAGACTTGAAAGTTGTTATATAGAGTATTCAGACATGTGGAAAACTTTTTAATTGGTTGCATTTAGAAAAAGAGCTGTTAAGGGGTAAACATTGAAAAACTTGGTACGGGGTGGGGGTTGTCGGATTTTTATCTGTTTGCTAACTGTTTCACGAATGCGCATGTATGTATAGTTCACATTACAGGTTACTTATGTTAAGCATAAATAGTTTGAAAACACCTTTTAAAGATCGTATAAAGCTGGTCTAATGGTTATCGTACTGGATTCAGTGTCTTTAGGTTTTTGTTTCGATCTTAGCTCGAGAATATTTTTTTCTTTAATTTTTTTTTTTTTTTTTTTGCTTACAAGAAGTGAACGGTTTAGAAAAAAAAAACATAATACTCGCATGCACATGTCTCAATTTCTGTATGAATTAAAATATAATATTTATGCGTATTTTACGACCGGGCAACGCCGGGCGGCCCTCTTGTCTCAAATAAAAACAGAAGCAACAAATTTAATAAGAACAGGATTTCGTGCGTGGACGAAAACATTTACATTTAGAAGGAGGGGATTTAATATAATATTTTACATCTTCAAACTTGTATCTGCTCCTGCCCCCCCCCATCCGCCCTATATTTGTGGGCTTGTTTGTTTACGCACTATCTAGAATATGAAAATTAAGAAATATCTGCAGCATTCACAGGAGGTAAACACAATTATCTTTAAATATAAACAGACGAAGATTTCGCTTAGTTTTATCAGTTTCATTATAAATGAACAACAACAAAAAAACTTTATTCTAATTTAGTATTTTTTATGTTTCTGCGCTTGTTTGCTGATAGCAAACACTGACTCAAGCTTATACATATGTTTATTTAATTTCTATAAACACATGTATATACACTATAAATTGTATTTGGTTGCCTGTAATATTATTATGTTCTATAATATAAATCTCACCTGTCTGCTTAAATGTATGTATGTATGTATGTCTGTATATCTGCTTATAAAACTTTCGACTTTTCACAAGATCGGTATCGTTTTTAAACTCAGCCCTTCGGACGGCAAATATCGGACAATTGGCTAGAAACATTAATTCCTTCACCCTCAACTGGGCACTTTTCTACAGGGAGGGGTCGCTTTTTTCGCTGATATTTTCGAAAGTCATCCTCTCTTTTCGATTGACTGGCATTAATTTAAACATACGTCACTTCCGGTTTGGTGATGGGTGCAACAGCAAAGACGTCACGTTCTTTTTTCACATTCTTTTCCCCCTTTTGCCTGCCTATTAATTTTTTTTTTTTTTTTTTTTTTGCTTAATACACCTCCAAACACCTGGGCAAACGCCGGGCAACTAGGCTAGTTTAATATAAATATGAATAAAATCGTCTAGGGTAAGACACGAATGAATTAAATGGATTCTATATATGAAGGAGGGTATCATTTGTGTGTATATATCTGTGTGTGTGTGGGCGGTATATGCTTATTCAATTATATTTTACCCTTTATATATACCAATCCTTTTATTCATGAAGCTCGAGGTCTACAAATACATGACAAATACATGACAAACGGTCTATGTTCCAGATTTCAAGATGGTGTGCATCCTGGCGTTTATTTATTTCAGCATGTTAAAATGTTCAACTCTTGACAGCACCTGTTTCGCATCTTAGAAACAATCATATGATTATTATGTCATTTTTTGAATATCTTGAACATATTTTGAATGATTCATCAGAAGAATAAGATTTTAATACATTAAAGTCAATGATGCTTTAGCAGAGCTGAGATCTATTCAATGTAGCAGCCTTCAGTCTCAATCACTGCCTCGTCATGGGTTGGGAACTGGGAGCCTGCCTTTTCCACAAATGCTGGGGGAAGCTCGGTGAATACTTAGTGGAGTGTGGTGATCAGGATGGCTTTGGTGTTGTGGTAGGTCATGTTGGTGATGTTCTTGATGTATGATCAAACGATGTAGTCTAGCAGGGACAGGTAGGTGGAGGCGGAGAGGGGGAGTGATAGAAAGGTATAAAGTCATAGCACTCCTTCTGAAACCACGCCTGAGTCTCTTTAGACTTGCGGGCTGGCGCTGAGTTCTGCTGCCACACCCAGGGTCTGCCAGCAGCCACCTGATTCCAGCAGAGGATCATCACCTCTTCAGCACATTCAGGTACACTTGGTATTCACTTTCAAGCCGACTTCGAAGATGTGAGATGGCATGATGTGGCCCTCATATGAAACCACACCAAATACCATTATCGTAGGTCATCCAATGCATTGATCTGTGCCCTCAAGCATTGAACTGTCCAGATTTGCATTTTGAGGGTGTTGGCAATGGTCATGTTGTCATAACTTGGATCGGTAGAGAGCAGGAGTTGTACAGCGACACATCGCTGTTCTCGCTTGTTGAACATTGTCACTTTCAGATATGACAGAAGGCTTCTATTGCTCTTGGGATTTGTACACAACTGGCAAACAAATAAATGGTCTGCAACAACAAAAATATATATATATCAGAGAGGCGGTAGCACTCTCTATATAGGGATGGCCCGTACACGCCTATATACGCCTACAAAACAAAACTATCCAAATCTCAACTAAAATCAACTTATAAGTTTCAAAAAGCACATATTCTTACAGAGAAGCGTCTTACGAATCCAGCGAGTGTCAGAAGGTCGGTTTAAATGTCAAAAGAGAGCAAAAAAAAAAAAACAAGGGTACAAAAATGGCCAATTGTTCTTCTTTCTTCTTTCTTCTTTCTTCTTCTTCTTTCTTCTTTCTTTTGAGACGATGTATCTCGGTGTACGAACGGTCTCTGACAACAGTTCAAGCATCAATCGACTGCTCTTTACACGGAGAAGTGCAGTGACCCATCCCTTTTTAGCTAACTCCATAATTAAATAAGATTACATGTAATAACAAGTTTTAAACATTATATATCCAATGTAGACAGACCACTTCGAACACGGAACTTCTCTCAAAAGGGACAGCTCCAAATAATACACCGGATGCTCACAGACGTTCCAGTTTGCCAGTGGCCTATATTTCTTGGACGCTGAATATTTGAGGTGAACGTTAAGGTTTTTTCTTTAAACAGTAACCCACCAGCGTTAATGAAACCACGAAATCTTTATCTCAGTTGATCAAAATTGTTATAAGAGTAACCTATCAGCAAGTACGACGTCAAAACACAATGTTATAAAAACAAATAATTCTTCAGATTTTGGACTGTAAAATATGTACAAAATGTCAATGCTGTGACCAGGATTCGAACCTAGGTCAGCACGGGCACAACGTGGGGTCATAACCTCTAGACGATCACGGCTAACACTGACGTCTGTCGCTCTTGGCAGAAAGACACATTACTACTGTCAAACTATTGAAAAATAAGGAGGAAACTTGAAATTCTCACGCATGCGCAAAAATACACTATAGCAACCATTGTTAAATGCAGCTGAATCTCTTCGCT
>NC_136511.1:66893308-66898308 GCF_053919585.1 Euprymna scolopes
CTTAAAAAAAAAAACCCTTGAAGGCAGAAACCAACTCACATAACACATGAATATTAACCATTTATAGGTAAGTTGAAATAGAAATTCGATACAATCATTGATAGATCATCACCAAATTAAATAGAGGCTTACTTCACTTGTAAATAGGGAGACACGAATTTTTGAAGTTATTTACATGCGATTTTATTTCATCTGTTATGCATGAAGTTGAAAAAGATTTTTGTTGATTTCCTATACTTCTGATTGTTAGACTTAAATTTACAATTTTACAATTGATTTACTATGTTCAATTTGAAACGGCATTTTCTCTTGTTTGTTACACTTATTTTTGAAACAAGAACCCAAGTTTACCCAGCTGGGCAAACTTGAGTCCTTGTACCGGAAAAATATCCAGTAAATAAAACGTTGTTTAATAAATCGTTGATTTTTTTTTTTCATTTCATTTCCATGAACCAAACATGAATATAAATATGACTAAAACATCCGCTGGGTCATAAGCTTCATTTCGGTACCTTAAATTGCCTGGGTGGGTTGCCGGTAGGCTGAGATAAACTGCGTCTCTCTCTCTCTCTCTCTCTCTCTCTCACACACACACACACACACACACACACATACATACACACACACACACACACACGGACAGAATTAGGAAAATTTATAATATAATAGCATTTTCATTAGCCTATTATGCTTCGATTTTAATTATCATTTTTTAAATCGTTTTGAAATAGCGTTTTCTCTTGTCTGTTATGCTTATGTCTTCTTTAGTCTTTTTGAAAGTCCGTTCCGTCATATGTTATGCTTATGTTTGAAATAGCATTTCTTTGGTCTTTCTGAAATAGTTTTTTCTCTTGTCTGTTCGCTTATGTTTGAAATAGCATTTCTGCCGTTGTTTTGAAATTGTGTTTTCTCTTGTCCGTTACACTTATGTTTAAATAACATTTCTTTGGTCTTTTTGAACGAGTTTTTTCTCTGGTCTGTTTCGCTTATGTTTGAAATAGCATTTCTCTAGTCTAATTTCTCTAGTCAGAATATTATGCTGAACATTTTCATGGAAATAGCTTGAGACAAGGCGTGAAGTCACTTGATGTAAGGCGCTAACAAGAACGAAAGATGATTATCGTAAATACATGAGATGTCTATTGACCTTAGTCTTGAAAAGATCAAGATTAAAAGTAGGGGAGAATAGTTAGCAGGAAGAGAGTCAACGAGCCTGCTGTTCTTGAAAAAAAAAAAAAGCTACAGGAATATGAAGATGTATTACAATGAATCTTGAATTGGAAGCCATATTTAGTTTCAGAACAGTTTCCGATGGTTAGTTGTTCTATACAAGTCCTGGAGATGACTGGTTCTCAGTAGGCAGTTGTTTTGCACAGGTTCCTGACTTTGTAATTTTTGTAGCCACAGAGCAAAAGATTTTTCCTGTGTTGACACGAAGAAAACATAAGCAAGGTTGCTAAAGAAAAGGTTTAATTTTTATGGAGCAATTCTGGTTTCTGATTGGTTGATAGCAGAGCGTGAATTAATCTGATTCGTCAGTTCCTAGCAGTAGTGTTTATAAATAGAATCTCCCAACTGTGAGTGACCATACCCCCATTATGGATCAAAAATATTGCAACAGTGAAGTATCAAAACAGCAAATTAATGGAAACAACTATAGCAACGACTCAAACGAGCTGGAATAAAAATTCATAGAATAAATAAGGTAATTATAAAGAATACATTTCATAATATTATTTATAAAAAAGATTGAGACTAGCAACATTACGTCCGTGGGGGAGAGGTTGAATAGAAAAAGAAAGAGTGGGACCAATTGAATTACAAATACGTTTCTACACTATGTAGCAAAACAAAAAAAATAAAGGTCTAACGAGACGCAAAGCAACTTTCACTAATTCAATTGAATTGCTAAAACAACTACAGCGTTTCAATTTATAATAAAAAAAAAGTATTTCCGGTTTCCCTGAGAGATTTGTGTGAATAAAAATAAAAGTTGTATTAAAAAATCTGATGAGACACAGAGCACTGTTCAGGGTAGGCAGGTCTGAATGCTTCCCCAACTCCTCCCAGCAACCTGCTTTTATTGTGTCCGGCGTGTCTCATTAGCAGGTGTATCATGTGATCACGCGAGAACTGTACAAGATCGAGTGCTTTAAAAGATCACGGACGCCATCTTGAATCTTTTTGATCTTTCGTTCTTCTCAGTCCGCAGGACAGAAGGATATTTCCGATATGCGTTGATTATGTATTTATCGTTTGTACAACCACACAAATCACAAATGCGTGGCCACTTGCTTCTTTGATGAACATCACACTTTATTAAGAACCCTCAAATGGAACAGAGATTCACCAAACCAAATATGACAACAGAGCTCCATACATAGTCTTATAGTATTGTAGAGATAGAGAATAAGAATAGCCTCAGGTGTGAAAAAGTGCTCAAAGCAATAGATTAACGAGCCTTTTCTCTTGTCGCTAATTCTTCTGTTCGAAATAATCATTTTCATCGCTATACGCATAGATCGAATGGATACGTTGAAAGAAAATCCGGTTCTTCTCATTTTACTGACTCTGTGAACTTTTGCTCAGCTTTTGTCCGTTTCTGGTTCAATTGATGGAAGAATGAAAGCAAAAATTGAAGCATTCCATTTCATGGCAAATTTCCCGAAGAAGAATCCCAATGAAGACGTCATGTTTATTCATAGTACATTGCCAACGAACCAGACAGCATAATGAACAGGTCATGACGAATTAAGAGTTGCAAAGAAAACACACACATACACACACACACATACACACACGCACGCACACAACACCCACACACCCACATACTTTTTTCTTTTGTTGTTTAAAACTGACGAAGCCACATGTTAGACATGTGCGTGAATATAAGCTAGAAATAATTAAAAATATTCAGAAAAAGTAACAAAACCGAGAAATAAACAGATACCATCTGTTTTATGCTTCGTTCCTGTTTTTATTTTGTTTTACAAGAGAGTTACCATTTATCAAGGCTCGAAGTCCACTCGAGGATAAAGGTTTAATGGGTGTAAGGTAGTCATTGAGATAACAGCTTAGTGATCGTTTTTGGTGGAAATTGGGTAGAATTTGATTATTTAAGGGGTGGGGGTAGCAAGAACTTGTTTACATTGGACTTGAAGAGGACTATGTTGTAGTCAGCTGGAAGCAAGCTAGTGAAACAGGAGGACTGTTCTAGGAACGAACCTTATTTTATGGATTTTGCATTTAGATTTAAGCACAGAGAGAGAGTAAGGGAAATTGTTGGTAGTGGTTAGAACTTGGCGACTACTTTTTTGTGAAAGTTTGGCAGGGGTTGGGAACCTATAAATTGAAGCCAAACGAGCACTTGACATGAAAATAATGGTAGAGTAGGAGCAGGCTCTCAAAGTCTCTTCTGTGGGAAAAAGGTTGCGGGGAGGACTAAAGGGCATTACTTACTAGGTTTTAAAGTCGGTTTTGAACTCTGTCAAAGTGGGATATGGTGCTTCGAGCAGTTCTTTCCCAGATGAGTTAGCAGTACTCTATTTAGCTCTTAGAGAGGTAGAGGATTACGTCGGGAATGAAATCTCTTTTGAAGCAGTAAAATGATGCAATCATTGTTTTTTTTTCTGCAACCTTGGCAACAGATTTGATATAAGTCTTCCATTTCGTGTCAGGGGTAAAGGTCAATCCAAGAAGTTTGTCAAAGCAGGGTGCTTCTTTGACACAACATCCATTCATATCACTTGTGGCCATGTGGGGTTAAAATTAACCAGCCACCTTTTGCCCCATTGCACTATGTGCTTAAGGTCGGATGGGAGAGACTCAGAAGCTTACCTTTGAAGTGTTGCCATAGATGGTAGCGTTGTCTGCATATGTCTACCTGTACTTGTAGCAGCATTCACTCAGGATCAGTTGAGCTGGCTCGAATGGTGTTAGCCGCATCTTACGTTAAAGACATCCACCCCTGTCGGTCAGCAGAATACACGGCATGATCCAAGAATTCCCAGTTCCAGTGACGGACATCAAAAATGCTGTAAGCCAAGTCTTAAGTTGGCCACCTTAGTGGTTGTTCCAACCATTGGGTGCAATGGGCGCCAGCAATTGAGGGTTGTCTGCATATATGTTGATGAATAAACTTAGAATGTGATTTGCGAGCTCATTGATGAAGATAAAGGGAGTTGGGCCTTAGATAGATCCTTGAGGCATATCATTGTTGATAATTTGAGCTTCAGACCTCTTGTCCATCAACAACTACTTGTATCTATTGAAGAGAAAGGATTCAATGGCTGAAAAGACATTTTTATATATTCCGTAGCTGGAGATCTTGTGAAGTAAATCTTTATACCAAAACCTGTCAAATGTCTTTGATATGTTGAGAGAAGCCACTGTTGATTGATTCACTGATCCTATGTGCAATTACAGTCAATACATGAGCTGTAGATTGTGTAGAACGGAAACCATATTGCTTGTCACTGAGTATGTTGTATTTGCTGAGATGGTGTACAATTTCTCTATTTAGTACAGATTCAAGCCACTTACTTTTGATGCACGGAAGACTTATTGGTTTGTAATGAAATACAGAATACTGATATCCAGTATTTTTAAATATTGGGCAGACTAGCAAGGTTTTCCAAGGTGTTGGAAAGCAATTCTCCTTAGGGTATTGATCGAACAGCTTTGCAAGAGCAGGTGCTAGTTCCGGTTGCAGATTTTTTAGTACTATGACTGGATTATTATCAGGACTAGTTGATTTGCTAATATCAAGGTTCTTGATGTGAGGCAACATCACGAACATATATGTGACTATTATCCTCATCTTCTAATTGTTGTTTTCACGACGTTTTGGCCAATTATTCGTCTGGGCTTTCATCAGGTTAACTGCGACAGGATAGGAACCCGACAATTGGAAGTACAAAATATAAAAATGTGGATTTATAAGACCAAAAAATCTAACCATGATTGCCCTTCTGGCGCAGTGGATAGAGATGCGGAAAATC